>NW_009697317.1:0-132280 GCF_000703405.1 Apaloderma vittatum | reverse complement strand
AATGCAGCCAGCTGTTTTTCTTCTATTTTGTTTGCCAGGAGTTTATTCTGTTGTTAAATCAGACTCCTGGAATAAACACAGTATCCCAAAGGGGTATTTGCAAGGGTTAAGCCAAGTTTCTCTGTATGTTTTGGTCTAGTAGCATGTCACATTGATATGTTTGGCTTCATTTTTATGATTCTCGTGTTGAAGGAAGAAAAATCTGAGTAGCATAATAGTAATTTGCAACAGAGATATTACCAATGTCGCTTGATTGTATTTTAAAGCTAGATAATTACCTAGAAATAACTGAATAAGATTAAAATATATTTTTTCAGGTTTTGGGCCACATTTGCCCTTGAAGCAGTACTATCAGCATTGAAAGAATTATTCCGCTGATGTATATGACTTCTATTTAGATACTTTTTCTGTTTGCTTAATGTTTTCTTCAGTTTTGTTCTGAATTATGAGGATTAACAATTCAGAGCTAGTACACTAGAACCATTTCTATTAATTCATTCATGTCTGGGAACATTTTGGTGTCCTTACTGATGAAAAGTGCTTCTGATGTCACTCTGCAGCTTTGGGAATGTAAGTAACGGTCCTTTCTCTGTCTCTTGTGTGTGAAAGTAAATGTCTGTAATTTCTGTGTCTTTCTTTCAAATGTCCACATCTACTGCAGACTCTGAGGATATTAGTATGCATTTATTACTGCTTCTAGGGCACTCTCTAGCATGTATTTAATGAAGCAGCCAAACAAACTGCTGTGTAATCTGTTAATATCGGCATTTACAATGCAATTAAGATAAAGTGTTTGAAAATGAATGTCTTATAGTTTTATGTCTAATTAGTTTCTGCTGATTACCATGAAATACTTAAAACTGAAATAGCTAAACAGAATAATTAAAATCATAAAATGAGGCCCCAGTGTCTAAACTACATAGGTGAAATTATATCCTCCTAGATCATCAATTGCTTTGAGGTCTCTTGATGGAAAATGCATCTGCTGTAATATCTGGCCTTCATTTCAGTATTCCTGTCTTAATACTACTTGCAAGTTGTGAGAAGAATTACCTGGTAAAAGAAAATAAGGCTGTGATTCAATTAAATTTTAGACACAGTAATAGTGTGAAAGCAGATGGTTTTTATTATGCAAGAATAAATTGTATCTCAAAATCTGGTGCACTACTGCAAGCTCCATTCTTTGCCACATTTTTGATTACTGTGTTGGAGCTGAGTATTTGAAATTGCCCCAGATGAATAATTTTTCTGTGTATTTTACCATGTGTATCCTCATAATTTCCTGTGACCATAGATTGGAGAGTAAAGGCTTTTTGTTTAAACACAGTAAAAGATGGCAAAACAAGTATTCATTCCTTCCAAATTGTACCTGGTTTTGGAAGAGAGGAAAGATTTGGATAACTGTATTACCATATCATGCTCCTCCTTTTCTTGCTTTTCTCCTCCTCCAGTCAGTATTACAAAACTATATTCTACCAACATGGATGGCTTCTGTAAAAACAATTTTTTTTATTTCATGGTGACTTGTGTTGTTATTACATATGTATGTACATTTGGTGCTACTTTAAGGCTTTTAAAAGTGCATCTGCATTAGTGTTTAAATTTGTGTCGGGAGTCCACTTACTTGTCATCACTGAACACTCAGAGGAGTCTCAGAACGTACAAACATGATTCCTCTTAGGTTAAATTTAAATAGAAGATGCACTCCTGGAGCAAATCTAATGAAATGCAGCCAAAAAGAGGAATCCAGAGTTTCTCAAAAAGTGAAAAATCAAGTGTCTGAAGACTAAGGAGCAGGTGATCAGTATTCTGTTTGTAATGGGGATACAAATCTAAAACATTCAGGTATTACCACTTTGCTGATCTTAATATGAAAACAGCTCACAGTTTGATATTTTTTTTTTGTTTTCTCCATTATAGTGTCTGTGATAATAAGGATAAACCTCAAGACACTGTTTTTTATTTATATTCTTATTTAGCAGGAAATGAGTTGATGTTACCTCTACCTCAGGAAAATTGGACTAAATATTGCTTTTAATACTATTCTTAATATTAATATTGTTTTACTATATTCAACCTCTTACCAAAGAGGATACTTGGTGATTGTCATGAGTCAAAACTAGGGACAATGAGGCCACCAGGACTATGGGGTTCACCAGATGCAGTACATTTTCCCTGCATCTTAGAAGCAGCCAATGAGATCAGAGTCCTGCTTTACAAGCAGTATCTTTCATAGCTTGTGATAATTTATGTTATGAATATTTGTCAATGTTTCATAGAATTCATTGTGTGGTGACAATGTGTTTTGAATTATTCTTTTTTAAAGTTACTCTGACCACTTTTATATAATTCCTTTATATTTATCATTTATTACGGGATATTTTTCCAATAAATGAGGCATTCAGAAATAACAACTATGAAGAATGTTTTGTCATTTAAAATGGAATATGTGTCCAGAGGAAAACGAAAAAAACCTCATAGTATTTTGTCAGGTCTGTTCTGTGAAATGTATTTTCTGCATATGTCCCTAAATCTGAAAACGTGCCATGCAATTTGTACATTTATAAGCATCTAGAGAATCTTTTCTTTGCAATACCTTATTCTGAGTAAGGGAAAGTAGAATTTTTTGGGCCTTCTATTGTTTTATAAAAAACAATTCCTAAATCATATGTTAATGTAACCATTATTACGATGTTGATATTACTTATTTCTTACATATTTGTTCAAGAAATATAGTCTGATTATTTATGTAAATGGTGGAAGAAGTAGAGATATGATTAAGAATCATGTTGGTTGAACAACTGATAAAAAGTTTAGGCTTCTCATTGTAGACTTTACGTTTATATGGAGGAAATTTTTTTTTTATGTCAGGATCCAAAGCAATTCATTCTTCATGTTTACATAATCAAAGGACTCTCCAAAGCAGAAAAAATGCCAAATTACTGTATATGACATTAATTTAGATGCACAGGAATATAGAACAGTGCCTGAACTGAACTGGGTACAGTGACAAAACTATAGGACTAGAAGCCTTGTGTTGAATAATGCTGCCACACATCTCAATATGTTCTTTTATCATTGACTTGATAGCAAACGCAAATGAAAAGCCTCTGGTGCCCTTGGTAATTATTTTGTTCTTCATCTTCTTGATTTAGAAACTGAATATGTATTTCAATCATGCATAGTGAAGTAAATTTTAACACTTGACTATGTGATCTCTAAATCTCTAAATTTTATCCAACCAAGGCTTTGTTCAGTCACACTAGTAACAATTATTTAATGATATTTTTTTTGTATGTATGCCATTAAGCACAAAAAAACCTAGCTCCTAATATAGAGATAACTATTTTATTTTTCTCTATTGTTAATTTATGATTTAACCATTAAACACATGAAACATAATTAGAAAACTACTTAGAGTTAATTGATAGTCAAAGCTTTAAGGAATTGATGTGAATGCACCAGAAGTTTAGGAAACATCTACCTTAAACTACATCTGTTAAATCCCTGCATAGGAGGGAAGAGAAGGAATCTATAGTAAATATTAGGAGCCCAACTGGGAGGCAAATTGTCCAATTTGTAGATAGAAGAATGAATGTATAGCCACTGTGCATAGAAGCAGATCAGAGAGTAGAGTTTTATGTATATTATTAGGTCTTCAGAATGGTCTTAATGCATTTTAATGGTTAAAGAAATTCATTGCACTGTTTAAGAATCATGTAGAAGAACTTGTGAGTGCATCCTCTCATATATGTTTTCTAGAGACCAATGTAAATACACTTGTGAAAAAGATTGCATTCTTAAAGCGATAAAGGCAAAATGGTCTATCCTAAAACCAAAGACTTAAGGCTGCCTCTGCAACATCTGCCATGTTTCACCTAAAGGATGCCCTCCAGCATTAATTAATACAAAGGAAAGTGAAATGTTAACATTATAGGATGCCTCTTCCGAAAGCTGATAGTGCTGGAATCATGAAGCTCCAAGCAGTGAAGTAGAGGATCCATTGTACAAGTCAGGAAGGACAAAAACTAGACTTTTAGAAGCAAGTAAAACCTGAGATATTTAGCTTTTTTTCCAACTATGCACTAATTCTCTAACTTTATATTTCTCCAAAGAGTATGAAGAGCTAGATATGGGTTAGACCTATCTAATTCTTCAGAACCCTATCAACCTCTACTTGTAATAGTGAGATCTCAAGTTCATTAATAGGCACAGAGGAGAGGATTGATAATAAAATCCTACTATGGAAAGAAATTTATTTATTTTTTTTTTCTTTTTATCAACTGCAAACAGTTGGCCTTTTAAACCCTCAAATTACAGCTTGACAACTAAAGTACTATCCTACAAGGTGAGAGATCCTAGTTCAGTTTCTATGAATGAAGCGCCTCTATGCCAAAGTGAAGAACTTTATGTATCCTTCAGTGAGTAACACTTCCAGGTCTTTAACTATGATATTACAAAACTATGACTTCTCTTCAACACTTCAGGCTCATAAAATATTAAGAATTCATTCTTCATTGATGCATTTTTGTAGGAATAGCTTGAGAACACATCTTCCTTTTTCCTAATGAAACTAAAACACAGGAGTTAGAATAATAGAAGAAAATGCAAGTATGAATCACTGTGATCAGGGAAAGGACTTCAGGCTAAATATTTTTTTTTCATGAAACATCCAGTAATTAAGGTATTATATGAACAAAAATGAGCAATATCTTTTCTTCTTGACAGAACTTTAAGGGAGGATAAGATATGAAAATTCGTGATTTACAAACCATATCTTCTTACATAGTGCTGTGCTTGTATCAATAATCTTTCCCTCTTGCGGACACTAGGGATTATTTTTTTCCCTTCAGGTTAGAGCACACTTGCTGGTAGTGACCAGTACTGCACTATCCTGTGCTCACATTGGAACTGCTTTGTTTTCTTTACAATTCATAGGGTAGTATAGACAAGTCCTGGATGTAAAAGAACACTATAGCAAAACAAAAAATCAAATTTTGCTGTATTTGATAGATCAGAGATGTGGTAGTAAGTATTGCTTTATAAGTGCAACTCTTTTACTAACATGGCACTTGGGCATCCATCTATACTATGCATATCCAAGTAGCATATTATTGAAATGATTATATGAAAAACTCCTGACTTGAACACCTTCTACAATTTATTAAATATTTTTATGTATTTTGACTCAAATTTTATCAAAGACATTCTGTATTTTTCTGCATTAATACTTGATCTCTTAATCATTCTCATTTCTACAAAAATTTACGTTATAGAAACATGCAGAAATGAATGCATTTTAATAATGAAATACTCGTCAGATTAAACACAATATATAAAATGTACTAGCACTTGAAAATTCCATCTGTCATGTATTATCCCCAGAACAGCTAAGACATGCACATATGTAATTGGATTAAGATAAATTGAAAAACACCCAACATGCCTTACAAGAAGTTTTATGATATTTCTCCCAGGCTTTAAAAATTATTTCTTTATTTTGTATTTAAGCCTTTAAAGCTAGAAATTCATACTTCCAATAAAATGAAATCTATATAACTGCATTTAATAGGAGTTTCTAGTACTTATCTAATTAGATGTTCTATGTCAGAGTAAATATAACACAATAAATATAACTCATCTCAAAGGAATTCAAGATTTTTTATGTTTCATAAAGCTTTAGATTCCTGAGTCATCTACTTCTGATGTTTAGTTGTTGGTATGCTTTGTGTAAAATATTTCTGATATGAGGAAAAAATTCAAAGCTTATAGTTGCTGTGCTAAAGAACTGTGTAAATCTTGCCATAAAATTTTGTATTAATGGTAAGGGAAATGAGTAAAACAAATTCTTTCATAATTTACTCTCAGAACTTTTAAAATATTTTTTCCTCTATCTTTGAGACAGTAGGAAGACGGACATCAAATTGCTGACATTTACTCTTTTTCCTTCTTTTCTGTTTGATCTCTTCACCAGACTTTCAAGGAACAAATTATCAAACCTCTCTTGAAAAGATTTAGTATTCTATCACTTCATGGTTACAGTTTTTCCAGTTAAATGTTAAGTTTTCTCATCTTCACTTTGTAATTTACATGGTCACCCTCTCCCTTCATTTTCTAAAGAACAGTTATTTCTGCCAGAATGAGTTTTTACTGCAAGAACTCAGGGGAAAAATATCAACCCTCTTTGGAGTATCTAGTATGTCTGCGAATTCTTACGTGTTTTTTTTTAGGATGAAGTCAGTCTTCTGAAGATGCTTCTGCTGACTGTAAAATGTCTAGTAACTCTAAAAGGTGACTAGTACCACTTAACTAACCTGCTGAAGTCTAAATTGAGCAACCAAATCCTTCAGTGGAAAAAAAAAACCCTCATTCATGCACAGATGCTTGCTTATTTCAAAACTGAGGATATGAGCAGGGAATCTGACTTTTGACTTCAATAAACATCTTTCAGTTAACTTTAGACTGAGATGAATTGCTCACTGGTCTTGCCTGTCTTTCTGCAGAGTCACATGAAGTGACTGTTATCCTAGTGGCTGAAAAGATATACAAGCAGGTTTTGTGACTTGTGTGACCCTTGTTTTTTATCTTATTCATCAGTTTAAGTCTAGGATATCTCTGAAAAGTTCAAGTAATTGAATCAGTTTTCTATATTGTACTCTTTGTAAATGTTGTCTGTTTCCTAGCTGATCTTGGTGTTCTTTTCATAACAAAGTTTTTACCATGTATGATTTAAATGAGGATCTCCACATTCTAAAAAAAAAGAGAAACATGTGCACTAGATTCACATGTCAATGATTGGTGTTACTAGATTGATCCTGTTTTTTTGCAATCTGTTATTGGAGCTTCAAAAGTTTCTATTGATATCTGCTGTGTAGGTGATTAGTGAAGATCTGTGATTATGAATAAACAGCACAAAAGCAATATTTAATAACTGTGAGTACATTGGCTAACGCGATACAACGCGCTGCTGAAAAACTGCTCTGATTTCCAAAGTAATCAAAACTGTCTGTAATCTATGCACTATTCATCTCACTTTGAAAAGAAAATGGTCCTTTCAAGTCTTTGGATTACCTAAACAATAAAATAACTATTATAATGGAAATCCTGAGTTTGCATATAAAAAGATTCAGAAAAGACAGACCAATATACCTGGAAATTTTTTCTGTGCTAGCTATAGGAGTACACGTGACCTTATAAATATTTATACAGAGTTCAAAGCCATCTGTCAACAATTAGAGTATATGTCACATTTAATAACATAGTCTACATAGATTAGGATTACTATAATTAGAATATTGTGCACATATTGCAGCTGCAAAATCAATGAGCTAGGCTTTTTCAGGAATTTCAAAAAAGGCTTCTTCTATTTGATAATATTCTGCATGGTATTTGATTGCATCTGAATAAGTAATGTCTCAGAGAAATAACATAGGCAGCTACTTGAACTTGAAGCTAGCTTTTTTGAGAAAAGTCATAATCTTATCATACATACAAAGACCCAATGGGATATAAAGAATAGTTCTATCAAACCTTTCTGAGATGACTCTGATTGTAAATGGTCCACTTCTTTAAGAACCAAGAAAGCTGTTCTCAACTAATATAGATGTCCCCTCCTCCACCACCTCCATACTTCAAGGATACCTTAATTCTCTCAAAGATTTTGAAAAACAGGCATGATGCATTTTGACAAGACTAGGTAATACCAACTATTTTAAGAACAGTTTGGAGGCAAAGAGGATTTAAAAAATACAGCCCTTCACACATGGTAAGTCTCAATTTATGCAAAGCAGCCTTACTATATGAGTATAACCAGAAGAATATAGTTATATAGAAGTGATGAAAATAATTGACAACTCAAGTTTGGGTACAGAAGGGTAAACCGTGGGGCAGGAAGGCCTTGGTTTAACCTCACTGAGAATTCAATTGCCTTCTGAAGACTGCTAGCATGTAGTCTCAGTGACAGGAAAATTTTCAGCATAAGGGTTACGTGGGGCATAAATTATATGATAGAGTTTGTACTAGCTTTCTATCTGAAGTATATATGTGAGAAATTAAAAGAAGGTATATTGGAGCCTGAGGAAAAAAAAATGGTAAATTATGCAGAAAATTCTGGATATATCTTTGCCGTGGTGTGCTGTGTGACAAACTCTTATTATAAGGTTGAGCCAGTCAAAGTCACATGAGGATGTGGATTATTAGTATATTTTCGTAATTAATACTTGTCTGACTAAAGTAAGGAGTTTCTTGCTTATTAAATATTTTAAGTCTTAATTTCTTTTGTATTGGAGGGAAAACTACTTTTGCCACTACTTTTGCTACTACACTGCCAAAACTTTGCTGTAAACAACATTGTTATAAAACTTATACACTCTCAGAAACATTTGAAACCAAATTAGATGCAGGTAGAAAGAAGCCATTACTTTTGCATTAGCCATTGTTCTGTAGATAATACAAGTTAAAAATGGTCCCTCATACTTAACAAAATAGAAACACTAAAAATACAGTTCTCTCTTCACCAGTTCACATGTTCATTTTCCTTAGATCAGAGCATTCTAAATTGATCTAAAAGATGATGTAGGAGTAAACGCCTATAAAATTTAATATAGAACTCAATTACTGTGAAACAAAACCCTTCAGTATTCATTTATCTCATAATGACTAATGCAGAAGTAATCCTTTTCTTCTACTTCCTTCTTGTATTTAACTTGATTTCAAAGTTTCTGGGAGTGTACCAGTTTTATTAAGACAGACTAAATATATTTTTCTTTCTGAAAGACTCTTACCATTTATTTATAAACCTATAAAATTCTGTCATAATGAGATAGGATGTCATAATTTATTGTTAATAACTCAATCTCTTGGTTCTCTGTGTAAATTACTTGTGATAGCATCTTTTGTTATCTGTATATGCCTCAGTTTTATTGGAGATTTCTGAAGTCTACATGAAGTATAATTCATAATCTGTCTTCTAGACATAGAGACAATAAGGATCAATTATTCACATGCAGATAGATTGGGAAAAAATCCAATATGGACTAGATGTAGACCACAAGTCTTTTGAGGATCTACCATCCTACAGTGGCTATAAGTTGGTAGACCTAAATGTCTTGGAAGCATATGCTGTCATTTGTGGCGATTTCTGAAATGCTGACAACTCCACAAACATGACTTCTGTCCCATCTACCTGTTGGTCAGAGCTGCTACTTCCACTCTTCTGCTGTGAAAGTCAGCAGTGTGTGTGCCAAGTTTACTTTTCATATACCACCTGCAGTTGGAACTTATTTTCAGTATGTACTTCTTGGGGCTAAAAGCAAGACGGTTTTGTCTCCTTAAGGAATTAAAAGATTTGTTATGTCCTGTTTGTCAATAATTTGCTGATTATTCCCTGTTCTGCGCTAGGTACTGACGGTAATGGTTCCTATCATCTCTTACTGATTGTACTGATAAAGTATGGATAAATTATTTCACAACGTCATCATTAGACCTCAGAGAACAGGTTTTAGAACCATTAATTAACTTCATGACTCAACTATGTCACGCAGAATACCTATCATAATAACTGAGCTGCTTAGAGTCTGCAAATTAGTATAATACTAGATTGGCATAATATGTGAACAGGAAGACATATTTTTAATTCTTTCTGACTCTTTTATTTCCTGTTACATTATTGGTTTAGTCCTTTTCAGAAAAATGCTTGGAGAGATACAAAGCGGACATGATTGCCTTGTGAGTTCCTCACATGTCTGAGACAGAACTCTGAAGTCCTTCTCTGGAGCGTGTCTGAGGAAGATCTAGCACTTTTCATTCCTGCATCCTTCATGTTAAGTTTTGTTAACAGTTGTAGTCATGATGAATTTTTCCAAATGCTAACATCAAGCTTTCAGAGGAGTGACCTCTTTTTATTATTGGACAATCAGTTTCCATTCCATTTAATGAAGCATATTGTTACTCTTGCTTCTTGACTTCCTATTTCTTCACAAAAATCGGGATGAGTGGTATCTCCAAAAATGTCATAAAACTGTAGAAAACACGGAAAGTGACAAAATTTAATTCTGTAACTGCTTTCTTAATATATCTATACTCTCTTTCAGATTATATTTTTATTTTCCAAGCTCTAAGAATCTTCATTACTACTGTGTGTTGAGCAAACACAGCACCTCAGCCAAATGGAACATACTTTTGATCTGTCACAGAAATGCATTCACGTATAAAATGGTTTATGTGAGGCTCAATTCTCATGTCAAAATAATTAGAAAATAATTTCTTTCTCAAGAGGTATACAATAATTTTAAAGGATTTTTTAAATTTGGTCAATAGCCTACATTAAGGTGGAAAGACTTTGAGCTGACCAAAATTCAGCCAGGTCTTTGAGGGGAAATGAATAATTCTATTGCCCTGAATTTATTTGTTCATTTCTCACACAGCTAAATAATGGTATAGGGGAATCAGAAGCTTGAGGGGTGTTTTTGCTTTAAGGCTACATCCTGTGCTGTGTGCAACAATGAAAAAAGACTCATTGAAAGCTTAGTCAGCTCACAAGGCTTTCATGGAGTTTTCAAAGCCAGGAGCAAAAGAATTACATCTTAGTAACAACTTTGGTTGTCTTTGTCTCCCCAGGTCAAATAACCACAACTGATTTCCAGCTGAATCAACTTTGTCTAGCTTTTGGCATAATTGTACAGGAGAGCTACATTCCTTACAAAATATCCTAATTGTTGTGCACTCCTTCGCAACAATGTCAAATTTTAGGATTCATGTAGCCATACATCTACTCATATCTGAACTGTTCCTTCTCACTAATAGAGAGAAATAAGCGGTTTTAGGATGTAATCCACCTTGTCATATAGATAAGCCTAAAGCATATCAGAGGAGGGGCCTTGAAGATTCCTGTTTCTTTACGCTGAGCAGAAGATATCAAGATGAGTAGCTCAGATGCAAGTACTTAAAATTCATTTATGTGAATCCTATCAAACTATTAGAAAGTTCTTCCTTTTGATTCCTAGATTTGTGTTTGAATGATATAGCAGAAGAAGCCAGAGCCATGGTTATTAGCATTCAAACATCTTTAAAGAAATACGAGCTCTGCTGTCAACTCAGTCTTTATGGATTTTGTACAGCATCAATTGCTTTTCCTCATTCCTTCAGGAGTCCACTCACATGAGGGCTGGAAATGTCATCAAGTGAAAGAAGAAAGTAGCTATATTATGTTGCTAGTGGATAACAGAAAGGAGTGTGTGAGTCAGCACTGCTGATGAGTCACCTCCACTGACCATTCACTGAATTCTGTTCAATGAAATCAGTGTTCTGGATAAATCACCCATTTATCCACTCATGACAGGGTAGCAATAGGAAATGTAATGTACCTCTAACAATCTGGTATTAATTTTGTTCATGATGGGACTATTATTGTAATGCAGCTTTTTCTGTAACATCTTCTGAATGTTCTCCAGATCAAATGTCAAGTAACATGTTATTCTTATAGAGTGAGAAGCATTCCAGAAGGTGTTGATATTTTTTAAAACTCTTCCTTTAACTAGCTGAATAACGTGCCCTTTCACCTATAGATCTATGAAGTGTAAGGGGAAATCAGTCTCTGAAATAACCTGTCTGCAATTTTCATTATCTGTCATGATGTTTAATTCACTTCAGCTGTAACTTTAGTCTTATGTTTTCAGTGATACTGCAAGGAAACTAGGGTTTACAGATCATTAACTCTTCTTAAGTAACAATCCATGTCATAAAAGTGAGGGAACTTCTGCTTTTGTAGTTATAAGCTCAGAATTGCCACAGATTGGAAATACACAGATGTACAAGTGATGTAGTACAGATACTTTGCTTTAAAACCCAATCCTAGCTTATTTTTCAGTAGTAATTTTACATAAACATGCCTGTTGAAACATTAAACACATATTTTATTCTATAGGAATAAGTCCTGCTGCTGTCATGATTTTTGTTTCTAAGAAACAGAATAATAACTGATTGATACTGTTATCAGTACAAATCAGTGCACAGAAATGAGTTGATGTCTATATACTTATGCCCTATACATGAATTCTGGCAGGTTGCTGAATTCACAACTTCCTTAGTATACTTTGTTTTTATTCTTAGTTGAAAAACTCTCCTGTGTAATGATAGTCATCAGATTTATTGAAACTGGCTGAGATCATTATATGTAATTGTGATTAATTCTCTAAGTGGTTTTATAAATTTTAGTTGTAGCACTGAAAATGTTTGATTTGAAGTTTTTTCCAGAAAATCTAGTTCTTAAGATGTAATCAGCATTTTTTCTCATAAATAATTTGATCTTTATTCTTGCTAGTAATATTTTACAGAGGAAAAGAGCATACAAAGGCTGAGAGCTGTTCCTGTTTAGCTTGGAGAAGAGGAGGCTGAGGGGAGATCTCATTAATGCTTGTAAATATCTAAAGGGTGGGCATCAGGAATATAGGGCCAGACTCTTCTCAGTGGTGTCCAGAGACAGGACAAGGAGCAACGGTCACAAACTGGAAAAAAGGAGGTTCAACATAAACATGAGGGTAACAGAGCATGGGAACAGGCTGCCCAGAGATGTTGTGGAGTCTCTGTCTGTGGAGACTTTCAGAATCTGCCTGGACATGTTCTTGTGTTATTTACTGTAGGTGATCCTTCTCTGGTAGGGTGGTTGGACTAGATGGGGGATGGACTAGATTATCAAATGTCTCTTCCAACCCCTAACATTCTGTGATTCTGTGATTCTGTGATTCTGTGATTCTGTGATTCTGTGATAATGAAATTTTCCATTTTATAGCTACAGCACCTAGTTAATGGTGGGGATTTCACTGCACTTTCATCCACTCGGCCTAGTTGCACAAGGAGCTCTATTGTTATCACAGAATTAAACACAAAATGTAATATTTGGCTAAAAGAATTAAGAATTCACTTGGAAAACTTCTGTTGGTTAACATTTATTTTCTATAAATCTCAGCTTAAGACACCTGCCTTTGCTCATTTGAGTAGCTCCCTACTTTCTATTGTCCCTGTTGACTAAGATTATGGTTCAATTGCACATACACAGATGCCTGGAGCCGCTCCAGTTTCTTAGTGTCCCTTGGCCTCCAGTGTGGCTCCAGAAGGTTTTCTGAAAATCCTCTATCATGTCTCTCCATCCATGCAGCCCCAGCTACTCCCGGACATCTCAAATGGCACTAGGCAATCATGTCCAAAAAATTGAATCAAAACTTTATCATGTGAATTACTACTGAGGACCTTAGACACTATACCTAGAGAAAAACACTAAATTTTCTGATGTCTACACTGAGATGTACAAGCCTGGATCCAAAAGCCACCCAAAATCTTGGCCAAGCGTATTCAAATGAGCTTTACATGATCACGGTATGCCATGCTATTCAAATAGACCATTTTGTTTATTCTTGTTAGACCTCAATTGTTCATTTAACCACTTGATATAAGCTGTACAGAGTTCCACATAGTCTGTTCTGGAAAGAAAGAATTTCATCTTCTGAAGAAGAATGTTATTTCATTCTATTTTTATGGCAGAAGAAAATGGTCTAGTATATTTCATATCTATCATTACCCACCTTTGCCAAGGGAGAAAGGTCTAAAAATGCATATGGGGATAAGGTAAAGGATAAAATTATTTGTAATTATCTGAAAAGTTGTTTCTAATGTGTAGTGGAGGTGATTATACCAATAACTTCCAAAGGAATACAAAGAGGTGAACAGCAAAAAGCAGTGAAATAAAAAATCCAGGCAATGTCCATGGTTTTGAAGAACAGATATTCAAGATGGTGATACTATAGCATTAGAAATATTTAAAATGAAATTTTATTGCTGATTTTTTCCTGAAATTTATGTTTCTCTTTCATTATTGTTATAATCTATTTTGTCTTCTAGCTATGCTGTCTTCATGGATGGGTGAAACGGGCAGAGAACATTAGGCTCTAAATGTTAATCTTATATACTGCGACTGTTATTTCATCTATCTAGACAGAAAGACAAGTACAAGCTATTATTCTGGAGTTTAATTTTGCTCTCATTTGTTATCTTAGAAATGCCTGACTTGTTTACTTAATTTTCTGAGAATGTTTTAAATCTGCAGTGAGATGTTAGCGTGATACGCATTTCTTTAAGGCCCAAAATACCTAAATATATTTTAAAAAAATTAAGTTGATAGTGTGCGTAACTGCTTGCAGGGATTGCGCCAAGGAACAACAGCCAGACTTTTGCTACTGTGTTCACCTGAAACCAGTAATAAATGGAAAGGAAAGTCATTATTCATGGCAGAACTCATGTGAAAAGCTGAGTTGAGGGCTTTTAGTTTTAAAATACACTCCCAGCTATAAAGCAATGTTTTTACAGCAGAAAAGATTTTGTCTTTAATAATGCGAAAAATCAAGAAAATTATATTGATGAGGGACATAGATAACTACTGAGGAGAAAGGTTTGGATTTTTAAGTAGGAATATAATGATAAGCTGAAGTAATTCTTATTTCTACTATTGAAGCAGCAACAGTTTTGATCCTGAAGTAGTAAAGGCATATCAAGAAAGTATCGAGAGTAGGTTAGAGCTGTGTGGTGCATGCTGGCTCACAGCTGCCTTACTGACTCCTCAGGTTCAGTGAGTAGAAAAAAATATCTTTATGTGTTCAGACAAGTTGGCTTAGACTGAAGAGTGACATTGTGTTACTTCCATCAGAACTTCAGGCTGCTGTTTAGTTGCTGATTTTATAGAGTGGGATGAGTATGCAGGCTTAAAATGCAAAGTTTGAGCCTTGTGTCTTGGACAGAATATAGTGGTTCTGACATAGCTCGTACTTCCTATATCATCTCAGAGTTGTAAAAGCTACAGCTGGTTAGAAATCTCATTCTGTCTTTGAAAAGGTCATTGAAAAAAGGTAAAAAAATAAGAAAGGAGCTGATGTACCTTATGCAAACCTGCAGCTTCTTATTTTATGAAAACTGCAGGGTACTAGAATGAGCAACTCAGTCTCCAACACAAGCTGGACTTTAATTTAGAATACATATTTTTGTTAAGGATCTTTTGCATTACTGGAAATGAAACTGCAGGAGATTCTAGCATACAGAAGCAGTTTCTATGTCAGATCACTAAGTGTGCATTTAGGTATTCAGGTATGTCATGCTACGTAGAGGAATAAATGTTATCACTCATTTGAAAGAGTGCAAAATAGTCATACTTCTAGAAATAAGTCTTCTAAGTTTGATTTGATTAGATAAATTGGATTCACTGCTGGCATCCTTTGGAATTCCCTCCACAAGTACTTGTGATATGCACGTAAATGAAAGAAAGGAAATACTATGATTGAGTTTAGCTCACATTGACTGCAACAAATTATCATCAAGATACTTTTATCGAAAAAGAATAAGATGAAATTCATAGAAAATCAATGTTTCTCTTGAAGGTATACGAGGGTATTAATTTTTTGTTGAGAGAGAACTAATGTTACATCAATTCCAATACTGTAAACATAAAGTTCCCTTGCCTTTTGGTGTCCATCACTTCTGAGAGTTGAAATCACTTGTAACTTCTTGCAAGGGCAGGAAAGTAAAAAAAAAAATCCAGTCTTCTCATTTAAACCAGATTTACTTACATGAATTTATAGATTTTTGAGAGCCAGACCTCCTGCATACCCTGTCCCTGAATATGTGAATTAATTCATGCATTAAGATAAAGAACTGTTTGATCCAGAACATATATATATTTATATATAAGTACCTGACCAGAACTGTTAATAAATCAGTTTGATATAGAACTGCCCTGGTGGGTTTTTCAAAATGTATGATGTTGATAATATAGAATTGTTTGACCCACTTTAAATGCGTATATAAAATTTTTGATTCATTTACTATTTTCATATGATTTGACCTGTTACACCGACATTTCAAAACTGTGTTTGTCATATAGACACCTACAAGTCTGGTTAAATAAATTCTTGAGGTGTTTTTTGTTGGATTTTTTTTTGGGTGCACTAAAACATGAGCTCTTTAGTTATAAACAAAAGCAATTTTTGTTCCATTTTGACCAGTGTAATAGAACTCACTTCTGTGCCCTTCTTTCTGAACAGAAGAAGCAAGAACTGGGTTTAGAAGTAATATAACATCTCCAATCTGACTTAGTATTTCTATTTCTGTCCCCAAAGATATCCCATTAAAATCTTTGGCTCGAATGTTACTCTTGATAATTCATATTCTGCGAGCTATCCAGGACACCCACAATTATTTTACAGAATAGAATATTTTGTCTTCTAATATGCATCCAATACAATATTTAGACTTGCAAATTTACATTTGTCTTTTTTTTTATTATAGTATGTGTTTAAAAATTCATTCAGTAGCCTGGCTTACTAGATGAGGTATTTTCTTAGATACTTTGTCACTTCTCTTTGCTCTTTAATAGTTCTCCAGGTCTTGCAGCAGAGGAAGGTTTATCATTACTACTTTGTGTTTTATACTGCTTTCCAAGTCATTGATAAAAATCTTGAAAAATTACTAGACTCTATAAGACTGCGCAAAACACATACATGCTTAGTGTCAGTGTTATTAGTGAAGTGTTATAGAATACCAAGTAATATGTTTACAGAATCCTGTAACTACTTTATAACAAGACTGTAACTTCTGTGATGCAAACCTTCATTTTTGTTCTAATAGGTGAAATTTCACAAAATTTAATAAGGATATTTTTTGGTACTATAACCTCTTTCAGAACTGCTGCTTGTGTCAGAGACAGCATTTCATTAAGCCATCAGTGAAAATGGCAAGGGGATTTTAGGCTTGAGCAGTGAAAGACCTAAGCTGGAGGCTCAGTTCCGCAAAGCTCCGTGGACAAGGTGTGAAGCTGAAAACTTCAAAGGACTTTTTAGTTGACTTATGCCCAATTCATTCTCCTGTGCACATGTACCACTGCAGTGGTAAGAAAGCACAGATTTTCCATGCAAATAAAACACCACCAGCAGAGGACAATTTTTGATATCAAAGTCCTAGTTCAATAAACTTTCACCAAAATTAAGAGAAAGATCCAACAAATCTAGCCTGGAATACTGGCATGGCTACTGCAGTCTCACAACACTGATTATCTAACTCAGTCAAACTAAAATGGCTGTCCGTATTATTGGCTGCTATTTTCATTGAAATTGAAAGATTATACAGGATTGAACTCACAGGTTTGTTTTGGTTTTGGTGTTTTTTTAAGACAGAAATTTGATAGAATGAAAAATCTTTCTGGACACCTTAAAGGAAAAGTGATTATTTTAACCTGTGGTACGAAAGGAAAAACATTTATTGCACAGGTATTTTTGGTCACAAAATATACAACTAGTAATCCCCTTTATCCAGCCAGAAAACCCAATAAGCGTACACAACAAAAATGTCAGGTTATAACTTATTTTTTTCCTTTTAAATAATATCTTTATAAAAATTGCAACAAAAAAATAATTTAAAATGCCTTTAATCTTTGTTTTGAATGTGAATCAATATAACTTGGAAGAACTACATGGTTTATATAAATTTAGTAAAGAATTTATATTAGATCCAAGCCCTTCTTAGTAAAGAACTAGCACTGAGATGTTTGAACTTATATGGACACAATATTTCTTCTTGTACAGTTAAGGAGACTGAAGAGAATAACAAAACCCAAATTACAAATGAGTTTGTTCATTCCTTAATTTCTACTCTTTCAAGTACAGTGAAAAGTTTGAAAAAGATTATTTCGGTATTGACCCCACATTCAAAGAAATTTAGTGGGATTGTCTGAGTTTCCATATTTCTAGTCATAAGTCAACAATGTGCAAGTAGAAAGGGGAAAAAAAGAGGAAAGAGAACATAACTGCTTTGTACTGAAATTTAGAGAAACAGTAAAATATAAAGATCTTATTAAGACAATATATTATAAGACTGAGACAGAGATACAGAAGGGGGCATGTATGTTCTCAGGCTGAAAAATGTGTGTATGTATATACACTGTATTATGGAAATTCTGGCAAAAAATCGTGTTTGAAAAACTGTCTTGCTGAACATTCATTCCCACAATGTTGCCACAGAGCTCGAGGATAAAGAGTACCTCACAATGCAGCTGGCTTTAGAGTTGTGTCATGACTTGAACAGGGCCAAAAAAAAGAGAAATGTCCTGTTTAACTGAACACAGTTCATTAAACTGGCTGTGTCTTATTTTCATAAATACTATGTTGGCAGAAGTATGGCATGGATTACACAATGAGCAAAGAGCAGGTCAGATATACAAAGGAACTTTTTGTCTCGTCTGTAGGTAGTGTG
Organism: Apaloderma vittatum; assembly: GCF_000703405.1. Taxonomy (NCBI): domain Eukaryota; kingdom Metazoa; phylum Chordata; class Aves; order Trogoniformes; family Trogonidae; genus Apaloderma; species Apaloderma vittatum. The sequence continues at coordinate 113,995 of NW_009697317.1, read as the reverse complement.
TCTTTCTAACAAAAATTTTAAATCAAAAGTGCTGCATAAATTAGTTTTGCTGTTTTAGTGGTGAATGGCATTCTTCTGTTCTTATGTGGTGGTGTAAGTGGCTTTTATAGAGCTACTAAGATTTATCTGAGTGATGTCTTCGTAGCAGTGATTAAAACATTTTTTTCTGGTCACTGTACAGCACTTAACAGATCAAGTAATCTGGGAAGGGACTCCATATTGAATACATAGTCCAGAAATATGAACCTTGAAGCTTGCTTGAACAACAAAGTGAACACATTTTCTAACATATAAAACATCTGAGTCTGTCTCACACCAGTTAGTAGCTACTTGAAAGAGAAAAAAATATCCAATTATAAAATTAAACAATTTGAACCAGCAAAGCTTTGGCCAGTGTAAAGAAGTCTTGCCTGCACCAGAGGATATTCCGGACTAGATAAAGGTTTGAGAATTCTTAACATTTGTAAGAAACTGGTTTTTTAGAGACTATGAAGTTTATATGTACCAGACAGGTAAACTGAACTCAATCTGGGTGGTGTGGAGGGCATGTTGTGCATATATATATATGCATGGTAGTGCCACTAAGTATTACAAAAACTGCATGACAGCATTTTTACATTTGTTAAAATGAGAAAGATTAATATTAGGCAGGTGATTGTTCAGCTCTGCTCAATAGAATGGAGAAATGAGTTAAACTTTGAGACCTCTGCCTGTTATCTTGTACACTGTGCTGGCATCATTGCCCATGTAAAGAGTGATAAATAAAAAGGAGTCAGAGAAGAAGCTTGTGCACCGAACCCAGATCACCTACACTGCTTAGACCAGTAGCATCTCTGCTTTGTTTTAGGTCACCTTTATTAGTCATCTAAAACAATGCCTGGATGTGAGTTGGGAAATAGTTCTCTCCAGGCTAGCACTGGCTCTAACTTTATTAGCTTGGTCTGCTGCTCCCTTATTGGGCATTGGATATCATCCCAAGATATAATTTTCTTTCAGATTGTACCAGATGCCCTATGGTGTACCTGGAGCACAAAACAACTACGTTTTGGATTCATCAGTATAGAGCTGCAGAACAGCTTTCATAATTTTCCAGATATTTCAAACTGAAAAAAGTCACACCAAATAATAATTGTATCTTTAGGTAATGTGGGCACATTAGTCTTGAAAAGATCCAGCACCAGTTCCTGTGTAACATGGAGGCTATCTGTCTGTTCTAAAGGAGTTTAATCCAAACGAGCGAGGACATAACCCAGCAATGTGTGCTCACAGCCCAGAAGGCCACCTGTATTCTGGGCTGCATCAAAAGAAGCATGGCCAACAGGTCAAGGGAGATAGTTCTCCCGCTTATTCTGCTCTTGTGAGACCCCATCTGCAGTAATTGTGTCCAGCTCTGGGGCTCCCAGCAGAAGAAAGCCATGAACCTGTGAGAGTGGGTCCAGAGAAGGGTCACAAAAATGGTCAGAGGGCTGGAACACCTATCCTGAGAGAACAGGCTGAGAGAGTTGGAACTTTCCAGCCTGGAGAAGAGAACGCTCTGAGGAGACCATACAGCAGCCTTTCAATACTTAAAGGGGGCCTACTAGAAAGATGGGTACAAACTTTTTAGCAGAGACTGTTGCAATAGGACAAGGGCTAATGGTTTTAAGCTATAAGAGGGGAGATTTAGATTAGATATAAGGAATAATTTTTTACATGGAGGGTGGTGAAATACTGGAACCAGGTGTCCAGAGAGGTGGTAGAAGCCCTATGCCTGGAAACATTTATGGTCAGGTTGCACGGGGCTCTGAGCAATCTGATCTGGTTGAAGATATCCCTGATCATTTCAGGGGAGGTTGGACTAGATGACCTTTAAATGTCTCTTCCAACCCAAACTATTCTATTATATTGTGTCCCTATCCATTCCACTTGACCTCTAAGCCAGAATGAGCCGGGAAGAAAAAAAAATTGTAACTCTCATTTTGTGGATCTGGGAGTTTTATTTTTAAATTTGGATAATGACTAGGGAAACGTAAATGAAATTTTCGGTACTCACTGAAGTTCTCTATCTGTATTGCTAACTTGCATCTGTATTTTTTCTTCAGCTGCTGCAGAGAAAATCATTTCCTAAATATGATAAATGGGATCTCCTACAAACAGGCAGTGGTGGAGGTGTAGATGAACAAATCAGTGGAGACTGTGATGATGAAGATGGTTGTGGAGGATCAGGAAGTGGAGAAATCAAAAGAGTCCTGAAAATTACAGACTGTAAGTACATGATTCTGTTTCCTTCATACATTCAAATAGCAAATTGACATATTTTCCACTAATGCATACCACTGAATTATCTTGGAAAAAGTCTGAAAAAGTTGTCTGCATAATGTTTCCATGGTTTACAGAAATAGGACTACAATTATAAGGTTTCTATGAGTATAATATGAAAATAAGTATCAGCTTAATCAGAACACATTAGCACAAATTTGGCATAATGTACAATGACCTCAACACAGTATTCTAGTCAAATAAAACACGTTACGATGATATGTCCATGTAAGTCACTTCTTTAACATAAAATATTTGGCAGTTGAGAAATTGTTTTAATTTTTTGTGGTACTATGTCAAAATAGAAGGTTTAATTGTGCTGGTTGATTTTCATAAGGAGCGATTGGAACTAATGTACTATAGCACTTACATTAATGCCATCATTTGTTCTTACATGCCTTTCTGCTTTTCTTACTGTTTTGTTTTCTGTGTTACTCATTTCTAACAATTTTCTTCAAAAAATCATTTGTTTGTGCACTTCAGTGGTATGGAACTGCATGTATGAGCAATTGGATTGAAACCCAAGTAAGTTAAAAACTACTCTGAATCAGGATGCTATTCTTCATCTCTTGTTTCTCTTCCCAGTGTAGAAATATAGGAAGAGATGATGGGAATAGATGCCAGGTATCATCAAAATTGCATTTCTGAATTTTTCTTTTTTTTTTTTCATTATTCTGCATTTTCCATTGTAAAATTCAATAATAGGTAAGAATTCATGGCTGATGTCAACCTCTGAAGTTGTCAGTGTTTACTGAATTTGAGTGTGGTTCAATATCTTCAAGTGTAGGTGAGAACTCCGGGTCCTGATTTTGGAATCAGTCTAAGATCCTACTGCACTGATACCTAGTCTATACATTTTCAGGTTGTGCTATAGCTTCTCTAGCTTGAATCTTAAGAGATCTGCAAAAAGGTTTGGACATTTAGTTCCTGAAAGTGTCTTTGAAGATTTAACTTTGAAGATAGAAGTTAGGGATCAAATATTTAAAAACAGATGTACTTTGGAATACTAGACATATTATGTCTATTTGATAATGAGACTCTGTGGTGTTGAAAGCCTGTAAAATAGTCCTAGAATATGACTACGGCTATTAAGAAAGTATTAAATTGCAAAAGAATTGCAAGAATAGTACATTTTCTATCACCCTCTCCTGCTGCATTAGAATTTTCTTCATATTGATATATTTAGTGTAATCTTTTCAAAATGTCAGAAATATAATTAGCCTTTATATTCTCTTTAAACTACATGTATTACAAATCTGTAGAATTATAAACTATATATCGGGCATACTGAAGTTTGCATGTAATGCCGTTTCATTTAGACCTTTTCTAAGATACTATGGAACAAAAATATGAGTCCATGTAGTTCAATATTATGACTTGTGCATGTATCTTCAGTTACTAGTACCTTTGATGAGCTGTTGTGATTTTACTAATTTATGCTGGCATACATCTGTTATTTGGAACATACCTCAAAAGATATCTAGAAAGTATATCACAGGGTCTTAGACAATATTATTTTGTTCTAAGGTTTCCCACATGTTACTGATGTGGACTTTCTGTCCAATGGAACTGTTAAAACGTTCCATTTAATAAGAGTTTTATTACATTATAGGTCGAGAAAATCTTTTTCCTCAGATATCACTTCAGTGTATATTTAAGTTAAATGAAAAAAGAGCTTGAACAATTCTTTTTCATCATTGTGATATATGAGTAGGAATTTGGGAATTGAAAGTTAAATTGAAAATGGAAAAAATATAGATTTTAGTAAGCAAACAAAATTATCTTCACAAGATTTATGATTTTACACCAAAAGATAAGCAGCATTGTATTTAAGGTGGTAGAATTTTCTTAGCTTCAGGTTATGTGTATAAATTTCAAGCCAAGTCAGATACCGAACTTCTAGTTTTTAAACTGAAAAGGTAGATTCACTGAACTTCAGCTAAGCCTAGAGGTTGAGGACAGTATGTTTGATTCTCAATGTTATCTTGTTAATTGTGGTGCTTCTTTTTGTGTTCTATTTAGTTTAGTTGCATATAAATAGCAAGAGATGTCTGACCTCCCTTCTGTATTTAGGAATGGTTTATTTGTGTTCCTAAATAAATTGATAAAACAAGAAAAAAAACCAAAACAACTAAATAATAAACTTGCAGAATAAGCAAGATTGAAAAGTTAGATGTGTTCAAATCCAGACCATCATAAGCTTCTGATCTGCAAACACTTGTAATCTTACTCAGAAGTCAAGCTCAAGACTTGCTGTACATCTGTAAAAGATCACTTTGTTTCTTCCCATATATAACAGGTCATGCTTCAGGCTTTCCACTGTTACATGCACTATAAAACAGTAGCTTATCAGAGTAACATGATGTTGAAGTTTTAGGTAGGGCCAGGCACTAAACTCTGACAGACTCTCTGTGATAACCTGCCCCACCCTCCCAGGGCAGGAAAACAGGGAAACCAGGGAGAGAGACTTTGAGATGGAATTAAAAAATGAACCAGTTTAATAAAAATAAAAGTAATTATAACAATAACAATGAAGATATTGAACTATTTACAAATATATACAAGCAGGCAAGTATATTCAAAGATACAAATGAATATGCTAATATGAAACACACCTTCTGAATGGCAACTGCACCTCGAGCAGAAATCTTTCAGAATGGACTCAGCAGCAGATGGGGGTGCCCAAGCCCAGAGTCCTGATGATAGTTAGAAAAAAAAAGAAAAAAACACAAAACAAAAAGACTAACTAAACCTAAAGAAGGAAGCCTTGAAGTGGCTATGCTGCTCTCACCCAGAGAGACAAAGGAAAGTGACCTAACACATTAAAAGCTGCTCCTCTGCAGGGCAAATACAGGAGACAGGAACAGCAGCAGCACCAGGAAAGATGATAAAATGCTAAAAACACTCCTTCCAGTACAGCAAGCACCAAAGGCCCCAGAGCTCTTCTGGAGGGCCCTTTTTTACTGAATACCATGGGAAGGAACACCATGATGATCTATCTGGATCATCTGACTCACAGGCACGGCTGCCCCTCCTCTCCCAATGTTGGTGCCATCAGTGCCAGACAACCCCAGAGAACTTTTATCCTGGTGTTCTCAAACCACGACACATAATCACATTTTCAAACTGAAAAACACACCTCGGCTGCAGTAGAACTGGACAGGTAGAGACTGAACTGGCCAACATCCATATTGCAACTTCAGAATCATGGCAGAAGAAAGATGACACACATTAGAAATATCAGTGGCCTAGTATTTCATTGATGTTAACTTTCAGTTTGTGAAAAATAGTAAGCAAGCCACAAAAACACAAAACGGAAGTAAGGTTAGGTTAACATAAATGGAGTTCATTATCATCTTTCACTGTAGTACAGAGTAGTGGTCTGACATCTAAATGGGTAGCAGTAGACATGGAAAAGACACAAATGACATCAGGATTGAACTGAAGCACCAAGTAGTTAAGCACATATTCTTGTTACAGGCATTTTGTCTAAGAAGAACTTTTAAATATAAAGAACATTTTAAAAGTTTCAATATACTCCAGAAACCAGATACTTACTTTCTTGACATAGATAAGCATTGTTATAGGACTTCAGAATACATTTATGATTTCTGAGACTCAAAATCTAATTATGACTTATGCAACAGGTGTGTTATTTCATAATCATTTGCTTTTCATATGTTACAGTTGTATAGGTGAAAAAAGATTATTTATGGGGTTTAGTAACATATTATTTTAACTGTATCAATCATGTACATAATTAATTCATTTTACCTTATACTCTTTTGATATATGGAGACAAACAGATAGTATTATTTTTTCCTCACCAAAAACCTTTTTACAGTCTTTTTCTTCTGGGCAGCTTTGTGTTGTCTAATAATCAGCCAGGAAAGAAAGGAGGATTACTACCTGTTTTGCACTATAATGGAGTCTCAAGGTCCTAGCCCAAGCCCAGGCTCCATTCTATTAGCTGGTCAAGATGTTTTCACCAAGGAAAAGATCTAATTTGAAACAAATTGACAAGCTTAATAAGCTGATAAAGTGGGATATGGAAGTAACCCACCTAAGTACATTGCTTTGTATAAAAATAAAGACATATCCACCTTCTTTTTTGACACCATGTCATTGCTTTTTGTACACGTGTATGATCCTCAGACTTGGAAGGAACAGAGGGGAAGGCGAGAGGTTATGTTTCTGCCAAGACAAAGTTCCAGCAATTTCACGTGAACACATAGCCTTTGAAGTCAAACGTGACTTATTTCTACACTCAGTGCTAGAGATGTGTGAATTGTTTTCACTTATTGTTGGAGACTGACAAATGTCTGGTTACGAACTTTAGTCTTTGGAAAGCCAATTAAGAGATTTAGTATTTATGACTCAGAATTGATAGCCCTAGCATTACTTTACTTTAATACTTAAAATATGTTGTATTTTGAAAAATTCTGATTGTCGTATCAAACAGTCAATCATTACCTTATATTCAATATTTCAGTGCCCTACAATTTTTCTGACTGATTTGTTATTCGTAAGTACTTTTAAAAGACAGCAAATTGGTGCTGTTATTTGAAGGAATGGTACTAGAAAGAATAGTGTACTTTAAATGTATAAAATAAACAGTAGTATAAAATCTTGACACTTCATTTGCTAGTTTTATTCTTCCCTAACCCAGGAGCACCCACAGGACTATTTCATGTGTCACAATGAATTACTGGCTCAAAAAGCCCTGCAGAATGCAAGAGGTAATAACAACAAATACTTATCACCTATATATTGATTTGAATGTGTTTTCAAATAGCTCTGCGAGGAAGGGCTAATCCTCTGAGGTAGTCAATACCATCTATCAAAATTCTCATAAGACTTTTAGCAAGACCACTAATTTTCTGAAATGTTCTCTACCACTGCTTTGTCTTTCTTTTCTCATTTTAACATGCAATGCAGGTGTTTCTTTACTACTGCTGGAGATCTAGTTCAGGGCTCAAATACCAAGTGTGTCTTTGTGCTGAAGACATATACCTTGTCTCTCACTTTTTTGTTTTTCTTATCTCACCTGATATTCTTCCTTTCTGAGGAAAAAAGTCTCCAAAATCTTTTATTTCTAGGACTACTTAATCTTCAGATTATAATTTTCTTGTTCAGACTATTCAATATTGGTAAAATAACTTGGAAAAGGCTTTATGGTGTGATATCCATGTAGAAAGAGAGTACTATGATTCCAATATACCAGTCGGAATTGCTTATCTGATATTATACTGCATTCTGAAGTCTCAAGCATCCTTTCTTCTCATTCTGCACCTTCAATCGCCTCAGTATAGCTACCATGATTTTTTGAGTCTGATTCTGATTTCACCTTCTTTGACAAAAAATACTTGAAGCTGGCAATAAAATTTCCATTATGGTGTTTGCCATCTGTTACATTATTTTAAACTCTTACCTGTGTTCTGTGTTACCTCAGCAAAGGAAGACATCCCTTATGTCTGAGTAGGATTTCAGGTTTTATTTTGTTTACACACAACAATGTTCTTCCTAATCCTCCATTGTTAATGTGAATTGTTCTTATTCAGATGTTTTTAGGAGGGCTACAGGACTTCACTATTTGTATTTTCACTCAGTTCAGAAAATCACAACTCTATAATAAACAAATATTAATAATGAAAAAAGTCTTGCTATGAACTCCATACTTGGTCTAAATACATACTCATATTTTATACTATTTTGTGGAATGGGTATATTTAACTATTTCTTGTTTAGTTAGACAAACTGGCGTGTAATGAAATTTTAATTGAATCAAATGCAGACTTTTTTAACCTTACAAAACACTTCAGAAAACAGACTGTGTATTTTCCCAATTCCAGTTCTGTCTGTAGCTGGTGATTTTTCTTTGAGAGAACATGTCTGAAAGTTGATTATGGAGGAGGGGCAAGAAAAGAAGTATCTTAGAGAACAGTCCACCCCATTTTGAAGTCCAAGAAATCCCTACTGTAGCACCCTCTGTGACTTCCACACTAATTCCAGGCAAAACTATGCTTTCGCACAGAAGGTATTTTTATTTCTTACATTTCACAGGAGTACCACTCAGAATTAATTTTATAGTCTGCAATGGGAGACTTGACATATTACTCACTGTCAGCTCTGTTTGAGCAAGGACTGCATGTTTAAATGGCCTTCCGATCCTCTGTAATTGCTCCTGCATTTTTGGCCTGAAATTAGGTGAAATAAGCAAAAAGAGTATTACTTCTTCATTCAGCATTTAACTTGTTAGTTTAAATAGTGTCTACATATCTGAAAGACCAGTCAGAAGAACTGGATTTTTTTTTTCTTCTCTCTATCCAAGCTTAGAGGATGGCCTGGCTGGTGAAAGTTAGAAGGAAGTGAATGAATCCATGGAGGGGAGTGAACTTTCCTTCCTGACATATTAATTGGAGCTCCAGTATTCTCCAGGCTGATAAATTACCCTTTTATTACACATTTACCACATAGAGTGACTAACTCCACCAGGACGTCAACTTTATTTCTATGTATAGCTGATTACTCTAAAGGTAGCTCAGGTGATTCACAACTTGCATCATATCTTGACCACACAAATTCTGTATTTCTCTGATTATTCCAAAAAAGAGCTCCTGAAGAGCTGTAACCTTCACTGCAGAAGCCAGATGAGAAAAGGACATACCAGGGTATGTCCACAGTGCTCAAGTAGGCAGGAGAGGTTTTCTTTGGAAAGCTGCTAAAAACTGAGTAGCAAGAAATTGGAATTTTTTCAAAATATAGGTGGTGTACACTTTTGTAAGAGTGGCACTGGTTACTTTACTCCTACTGCTGCGAAAATAAAAAAAGCATTTAAGACATTCTCCATCTAGATAAACATCTATAATATCTATTACCTCATTCTTTTTCCTCAGGAAATATAAGAGAATAATGAGAAAGCTATATATATTGGTACTTTGCTGGAAAGTTTGTTCCTTTACTGGTAACTCTGAGTGTGAATGCTTATACATTGATTTAATGTAATAATATATACAGTAAAAGGCACCAATTTTCTGGTAACTTCAGAAGCAGTGCTGTTATTATAAGGTAATTCCCATCAAAATATAACCTCATGTTATTAATACAGGTCATTTGTAATAATTACGCTGTGTTTTAGACCAGTGAGTGCGCTTGTTAAATGTTTTTTGATAATTTAAACCCTTTGAAGGCTAATTGTGCTCCTTTGTTTTTGTCATAGGCTCTATCATAAAAATCTTAATGTGGAGTGTAACATGTAAATAACAGCTAATAACTGTTGAACAGTACAAAATTTAATATTAGTTGATTTTATTTCTGCCTCTGTGAATTCCCTCAGTGAATTTTATGTTATCCTTCTGTTTATTTTTTTTTTAATTAACATGGCAATACGTCTTTAATTCATTACTCATTTTAAATTAAAGTCATCACTCAGTTTAAATTCTTCACTCAAGAAGTACAAATATTGACTCCTGAAAAAGATTGCATTCAAGAGAGAGAGAATGCTGGCACTCTTTAAACAAGAAACAACTAAAAATTGAAATGGCATTGTTTGTTTTTACCAATGTATAATATGGATATGCAGGCCAAAGATTTTTGCAAAATAAATTATAAGGAAGTTGTCTTGTAACTTTTCTCCATTTTTTCATAGCATTTCTAGTGGAATTGCTTTGTTTTATCTCTCACTGCTTCATGACATTATGCATCCAGAAACCTAACCTGTGCAAACTCCATAGGCTGGTGCAGGTCTAGACATAGGAGTCCAAAGGAGTTTTGGTTTGATTTTTTTTTTTTTTTTGGTGGAAAACACTGGAATTTGTGTATCATTGTGGCATTGTTTATGCTTCAATAATTTATGTCATTACGTATTTCTGTGCCAACACCTGATCATGCATACAGAAAAATCTTTGAATGTCATGTATGTTGACAATATGTATCTTCTTGCTGAAAGAAAATACCGATTTGTTGAAATGTAAATTTTACACTGCAATATACTGACTACAATAAAACTTTCTCTTCAAAAAATCTTAAGTTTCCCAAAAGACAAGAGAGAGAAAGAGAAGAGATCAGATTATCACAGTCTTCCTGTGAGAAGGAAGAGTAAGCTACTCCTAACCTCCCAATTATTGTTACCTTATGGGAATGTTATCAGTGTTTTGTGTGATATCGTCAAAGATATGTGGTTTACTAAACTAATCCTCTCAGATGAGCCAGTGGAAAACTGGTTAAGGTTAGTTTTTTAAAAAGAAGCAGATTATGCCTAAATACATTGTCTCCTATCTTTACCTTCTATAAATCTGTCCCTCTCTGGTCAAAAGACTTGAGTTATTTGTAAGGAAAACTAGAGGGGAGATAATGATCAGGGTGTCTAGAGCTGTGGTTAAAGACATTTAGTTAGCATGTGGAAGAAAAACAGAACAACCACTTCACTAATATCTGACCTGAATTTACCTCTTTGTTTTCATAAAACAACTTTTAAAATGCTTATGTTTTGTCTCATCAACAGATAAGAAATTTGAAAATTTCATCAAAGGAAAAGAAAGTATTATGTCCAACTCTTAAAAGAAAGAAATGCATCTTCATGCTTTTTTTTCGTAGAAAACATTAAAATTCCTTACCTCTTACTCTGCATTAGGTATTTATTTTTGCATGCACATCTCACATATTGAAAAATAAATCAACATACACTACTTGTTTATGAAAAGTGGCTAACTGAAAAATAATGAAGCTAATATATGTTACATTTTAAATGAACAGTAAATTCTGTATTTAGACACTAGACATCATTTCACTGATTTCATAGGAGGTTGTGTTTTCCAGAGACCATATAATGACCTTAGCTAGAATTACAAAGTTCTAATTATATTTTTAAAAGAATTACCTTATAATGCCACTAATTTTGAAGTTACCAGAAAGTTGGAGCCTTTTACTGCATGTATTATTTAATAGAACCACCATCTGATATCATATTTCTAATAAATTCTTGTGAATGATTTATAATAATTCTATCAGTATTTCCTATTTTTTTAATTTGTTGCTTGGAATGTGCTTTATAATAATGTGTTGATGTTCTGAAAAGGAGATATTTTTTATAACTCTTGTGATCACTGTGTTTTAACCACTTTTACTTTCTATTAAATCCTTCCATGAATTCAGTGGATGAGAATTTACATTGTTTCCATTATACAAAATAAAAATAATCCTCAGTTTCCCAATAAAAATATGTTCCTTTCAAACAATTTTATTTAAATCAACCCTTTTCTTAAGGTTGAGATATCTAAGCCTCAAAAAACTATGAGTTTCTGCATGAAATAAGCATCGAAAAGTCAAGGTAATTTTGAAAAACAGACCTTCCGAAGAGTCCCTTACAGCCTCGTGGTATTTTATTACTTTGAAGACAATTTTCTTTCATTCACAATTTTGAATTTTACTTTTAAAATTTGTCAGAATTTAATTGATCATTAAACTCTTGTTCATATTTTAGAAAGAGTGGGTTTAGAGACAAAATTAGAAAAGATAGGGATATTTACTTGGGAATTTTGGCCTTCTCTGTATTTTTATTCTATACTTTAATATAATTTTGTCTGTGGGAGGAAAAAAAGGAGGTGTCCCACAGCTGATGTCACGTTTCAAAAACTTTCTTGTTATCTGTTCTATCTGTTTCTCATTTTAGATTTGGAACACAGACAAATAAAACTACAAGAAATGAAAACTTTCATGACCATTATATTAGAAAGGTATTTTTTTCACTAAACCAAAAAAATATTAAATATTTTTTTCAATCTACATATGAAAGAATCTGCTGCTTTTGCAAAATCTTCAATCACATCAGACCTTTATCTTTCAATCTATTTTTAAACAGATCGGAAGCATGATAAATGTCACTCTTCTGTATACTCAAAGGTAGTTTAAAATCAAAGGTAGTTCCTCTGTCTGTCATGTGTCTCCAGTCTTCATTCTTTAAAAAATCAAATTATGTGATCTCCTGAGAGTTGCCTTTGCAACCTGTGCAGAGACTTAAATTAGATTAATTTCATATTTGTGTCTTCCACTATTAATGATTATAATTCCAATGCCTTGAATAATCTACTTCTCAGTAATTTATGTTTAGGCCATTTTACCTTTTAAATAAAAGAAAATCAATTAATTTCTCCTTGTTACAGAAACTTAGCACCTTTGGTTATTTTTTTTTTTGTTCCGGAAATAATCTATGTAGGAGATGTGACTATGCAATACTTAGTTATTAGAATCTGCAAAATGTGTGTGAATATAAGAAAAAAAAAATCAGAAAAATTTTCCCAAAGAAGGATGAATCTGTTCTTAACTACTTGGTTACAACCTGTATTCTCTGAAGCAAAGTATCTGCAAGGCAGCAACTGTTTCCTTTTCTTCTGTTCTTGTAAAGGGAGGTGGTTAAAGGTCCATATAATCTCAGTCTGGCCTAAGAATGTGATGTATTTTTACTAGAATTAGTCTGCTAATAGGCATAAGTATTATTTTTTACTTTCTAGGAAGAAATGTCTGGAAGTTAGTGCAAATGGAAAAGTATTCTTTGTGCCTTGATCATCTTGGAAGGATTTCCTCTGGAATAGAAACCTAATTATTGTGGTAGGACTCAATTGCCTAGCCATACTGTCATTTCAGCAGATCATTTCAAGAGTCTGTTTCCATATGTGCTTACTGTTGACTGTCTGAACTGTGTTTCCAGGGACCATAGCAGGAGCTAGCTCACGTTTAAACTTGTAGATATCTTCATTTGGATAAGTAAATGTGAAGATAAATTCCACTCTTTGTGTTTTCAAAGGTTGGCTAACTAGAACAACTCTCTACCAGATGTTTGGCCAGCAGCAGTGAGATTAGACATGCTAAACATGAGTCATTTTTCTTACTTGGAGCCCCATTAAGCAGAATCTGCTCAAGGCCAGTAGATGTGCTTAAGGAAGGGAAAATATCCTGCTTCATTGTGATTTACTCATTTGCAGAAACAGAGGGTTATGCCACAGCTCAGTAGGCACAGACTTCACCAAAATATCCTGGTAAGTGTTAAAGTGAAATCAAGGGTCCCCTGAGTAGCTGGTACACTTCTCATTCAGACTTATGATTTGAACATTCTGATCATGGACAGACCATACAGAAAAGTGTGCCACGAAGGGCATGATCCCCTTGTTTGTATTTTATTATCAATAATACCTGCAGCATTATTGGCATAAGTCAATCAATGCCATTGTAATTCAAAATGTCTCTGAGACCAAATTTGGAGGAGAAAAAAACATAGTCTTGACAACAGACTGAAACAAAATGCCTAAGAATAAGAAACTAGTCCTGAAGAAAGGATTTCTTTTTTGAGAAAAAAGTATGACTGAGCTGTCTAAATAGAGAAGGAAGTATAAAAAATAGGTAGAAAGCTCCATGTTCACTACTTTTATTGTGTCTGTTCCAACACTTCCAATTTTTTTCAAGAGTTTATAGGCTTAAATAGAAGTGCTGATGTGTGTAAGACTACATCTCCAAGGCCAAATGTGGATCTTGTAACCAGCTTTAGCATGTGAGATACACAATTTGGGACACTTACATGGGTGGAAGTCTAACACCCTTAAGACAGTCTTACAGATTGCAACGGTGACATTTGGAAAACATGTCAATTGTTAGAGAGGAAACAGCTGAAATACTAGGAAGCACAATCAAAGTGTAACAGTTTTTCATAAAAGAAGCAGCTACGTATGAGCTAAACAATCACTTAGTGCATATTGTATTGATACCTCACATAGATAAATTCAGTCATTGGGAAAAAAAAAAAAAAAGAAACAGTTAAGGTGAAGATTTCCAATCAAATTGTTCAGCAAAAGGTAGTTACGGACAAAAATATTGATCATATACATTTTGACTTGCAGATATACCTGAGATTTATTAAAACATTTACTCTTTGTTAAGTGTTGGCTAGTTAAAAGTGCACATCAGGGATTTTATATTCAATAATTAAACATGTGTGTTCATATATGTATACAAAGATAATAGGGAATTTGATTAAGTTTGCAGTTTATCATGTGCTGGCCTCTGGTAGTTTCAAGGTTTAGACATATAAGACAAAAATAGGCAAACTGAAGGCACTGACTATTGTTTGCAAATTGCCTCTGCTGCCCGCCTTGCCCATCCTCTGGAGCTGCATCTTGTCCTGTCAGTATAGTTGAACCATACACAATGTTGGACCTCCACTATAACTGTTTAGAGATCAACAGTTCAAGGAAAACTGAATGTGCTTCTACTGTAAATTAATATAGATATGAGTTGTTCTGGCTAGTTGCCAGATACCCACTCAGCTGTTCTCTCACTCCCTCTCCTCAACAAATGATAAAAAAATGTGATAAGATGAAAAATTATGTGGGTCAAGATAAATACACGGGCATCAATTACCAACTGAAAAGACTCAATTTGGGGAGAATTATTTTAATTTCTTGCCAACTAAAACAGAGTAGGATTGTAAGAAACAATTGCCTTCCCCCCATCACTTAACTTTTTTCCCATCAAATTCACTGCTTCATTCCCAGTTCCCTCACCTCCTCCCATCACTAAATGATCCAGAAGTGACAGGGAACAGGGTTTGTGGTCGGATCATAATCCTCTCCTCTGCTGCTCCTTCTTCCTCACATTTTCTTCCCTGCTCCATTGTGGGTCCTCTCCATTGGATACAGTCATTCAAGATTGGTCTGGTATTGACTCTTCTGCACAAGCTGCAGCTTCCTTCAGGGCACATCCACCTGTTCCAGCATGGAGTTCTCCACAGGCTGCAGTATGATTATCAGCTCCAATGTGGTCCTCTGCACGGACTACAGTGGGACAACTGGCCCCATGGTGGGAGCTGCAGGGGAGTTTCTGCTCCCTAATCATAGAGTCATAGAATCATAGAGTCATAGAAACATAGAGTCATAGAATCATAGATTCATAAAATCATAGAATCATAGAATGCTTTGGTCATCTAGTCCAACTCTCCTACAGTAAGCAGGGACATCTTTACCTAAATCAGGTTGCTCAAAGTCTCATCAGACCTGACCTAGAGTGTCTCCAGGAGTGAGGCCTCCACTATCCCTCTGGGCAACCCGTTCCAGTGTTTCACAGAGGTAGAATCACTTTCGGAGGCAGGGCCAGGAGGACAGGTTGAGGAAGTGCTCAGGTCAACGTAATCACTTGATGCTTAACTCAGCTTTCGTCATGTGCCAGTGCTCTGCAGAGTCCTGTGCAACCAACTGTGAGGCCACTGCTGCACTCACACTGCAGAAAGGGCAAAATTTGGAAGGTTTGGCCTGTCAGATGGCAAAAATTTTTAGTTTCTTTACATCTCCTGTTCCTATGTCAAGCATTTTTGACAGATTCAGAACTAGTTCTTTTGAGACAGTCATCAACCACCAAAATCCTAGTAGCTTCACATTTTGAAAAATGGTCCCCTGTTTGTCACCTTTGTTATCAACTTCCACAGAAAAGGAAAGAATTCTGTAGATTCTAGAAGTAAATGGTAACTTCTTGTGACCTATGCTGAGGGACAGTGGCCGAGGATTGGGGTGCCAATGATCACACTTTAAGATTCTCCTCAGTAGACTGATGAAGTTTCTGCTTCTGCTTTTCGAGATCCACTTCTTTGAATTCTCCAAGAAATATGTGTGATAAATAATGTCATAGCATATATAACAAAAGAGGAAAATATAATACATAATTAAAGAGATTGTGATAAAATCTGTGAACTCAGTAATTTTTTTATGAAGTTATAGTTTTCTAGTGAAATATCAAATATAATTTTAAGTTCATTAACAACTCTTATTATATCCAAATCCATAAACATTAATTTATTTTACCATGCAAAAATTTCTATGAAATATAAGTCATAAAACATAAAAGAATGTGTTTAGAGAAATAGATTTAAAAACAGAATAAAGAGATTTATTTTCTCTTCTGGCCAGTCCTATCTATTGCCTTTTTTCCTTGCTTTATATTGTTCCTCTTTTTTCTAATTACCATTTGTCATCTTATGTCAATTGACACAATTATAAGTCATTATTTAGGATACTAATAACCCTAGAAGCATGTACCTCACACATAAATTCTCATGCCCAAATGGCCACTTACCAAAGAACTAGATTTTAATTTCTCATCATTCATTACTGTTTCAACTGGTCTAAACATAATAATTAAAGAACAGCAGGTGCTTTTTATTTTAGTTCTTTAAGCTTGTTTCTTAACTTACCCTTTTAATAGCAATGTTTCTTCACAGCGAGAAGGCAATTAATTCTTCTGTGTGCCAGAAGATGCCACTATAGCACTCCCTGACAAACAACAAAGACTGATGGCAGGGTAGGAATATTATCAGGTATAACATCTGGTTGATTGCTCCTGAACAGGCATTACTTTCAATGACCTAAAAGCATGGGGTCTTAATTTCATAAGAGAATGAAATTCTACAATATATTTTATTTATAAAAAAAAAAAGAAATGAAAACATCTAGATACTGAGATTTAAAGGAAATAGTTATTTTATAGCATAATTTCATTAACTTAAATCCTAGTATATTTGCCAGATTGGATATTTGCATGTTACAATACGGTAACAAACTTCAATATAAGTACATGTTCTTTCTCCAAAGTGTTTTTCTAGAAAGGATTTCCCCACTGTTTAATATACTATATAAATCACTTTAAAAAATATCCTCCTTAGGTTACTATTTCATTTTCTTCAACATCCAGTTAATCGCAGAGAGGTTTGATATCATCTATCTACTGTGGTGTCATGGTTCTTTTATTTTTTTATTTTCTTTTAAAAAATGCTTGTAGTGAGCAGTCCATCACTTGCCTTAGAAACGAGGCTTTTCCCCAGGCAATAAAGGAACGAGGCATCCAAAAAAATACTTCCCCAAAAGATCTATCTAAAAAGATGCTTTATTTTATTTGATTTTAGGAAAAAAAAGAACATTTTACCTCTTGGCAGCTGTGCTACTTATTGGTGACAGGGGAGAAGAGGGAGTAAGGTTACTGTGGAGATCCACTGATGGTAAAAAAAGCTCAAATTGGTAATCTATAAGGAAATATAATAGGAGGAAGCACTTTAAAAGCATTTTCTTTGAAAAAGCTCTCTATTAATTAACTTTTTGTCCTCAGAGATAAGTTGGTGCCTACATAAGAAAGCAAGAAAATATATATATTTTCAAAGTGTGTGTGCACATATACTTTCCAGTGGGACCTTGCAATCCATTGTCAAATGTGTCACCAAATGGATGACCAGAATGCAGTCTTGAAATTTAAACTATGTAAAGTTTTCTGTTACAAAAACTGGAAAAAAAAATAGTAACTGCGAGCAATGTACAATGCAAATTCTATACCATGTATTTTTAGTGATTTTTTTTATTTTTTTAGGAAATATATATATATGTATATATATGTATACATATACTGGTTTCACATGTTGAGGTCAAGCAGGTTTATCAGCTAACATTTAGAGTTTATGATATTTCTGCCTGATTAGAAGCAGGCCCGACTTTGTGTGGGGCTGGAGAAAAGATGAAGGAGGTTTCTGTCAGTGATAGAATCATAGAATATCCTGAGTTGGAAGAGATCCATGAGGATGATAGAGTCCGAATCCTGACTCCCATGCAGGGCAACCTAAAAGTTAAACCCCATATCTAAGAGCATTGTCCAAATGCTTACTGAACACCAATAGACTTGAGACTGTGACTACTTCCCTGGAGATTGTGTTCCAGTGCTTAAACATCTCCTCAGTGAAGACCTTTTTTCTAATATCTGATCTGACCTTCTCCTGATGTAGTTTTAAGCTATTCCCTTGCATCGTGTTGCTGGACACCAGAGATAATAAATCCCCACATTCCACTCTCTGTTCCCTTTCATGAAGAAGTCGTAGACAGCAATGAGGTCATCCATCAGTCTCCTCATCTCAATGAACAAACTTAATATCCTCATATCCTCAGCCACTCTTCCTAAGTCATGGCCTCTAGTTCTTTTACTATCTTTGATGCCCTCTGGAGATATTCTAATACTTTTATATTTTTCCTCACATTCTGCAGCTCAAAACTGCACACAGTACCAGAGATACTGAGTATAGTAGGACAACTATTTCTTCAGAATGGTTACCTACACTACACTTAATGCACCCCACGATACAGTTGGCCCTTTGGGCTACCAGGGCACGTTGAGCTTACCAAATTCACAGAGATTTTTCTT
This sequence comes from Apaloderma vittatum, assembly GCF_000703405.1. Lineage (NCBI taxonomy): Eukaryota > Metazoa > Chordata > Aves > Trogoniformes > Trogonidae > Apaloderma > Apaloderma vittatum. The sequence continues at coordinate 95,482 of NW_009697317.1, read as the reverse complement.
CAGGGCTGCACTCCAGACTTTTGATCTTGAACATATACTTCCATCCAGGAATACATCATCCCAGGCAACGAATTCACCGTTCATCCTTGATAAATTTCTTGCAGTTGGTGGTTGTCCAGCACTTATCCAGATATCTTTACAAAGGTCTCTCTACCCTAAAAAGAATCAATGATATCTCCTAATTTAGCATCTTTACGAAACTTACACAGTGTGCACTCAACTCCTCTGTCCAAGTTATTGATAAGGAAATGGAAGAGAAATTGCCCTAAAATTGAGCCCTGGGGAACACCACTGGTAAGTAGCTACCAGCTTGATGCAAACTCATTTCCTACAACTCTTTGAGCCTAACCATTCAGCCAGTTATTCACTCATGACCTTGTGTGAATGTCTAGTTATGTGATGGACATTTTATCCACAAGAACACTATGTAAGATAGTATCAAGAGCTTTGTTAAAATAATAAAAAAAAAACGCCAAAAAATCTCATACTTGTTCATTGACTTCCCTTCCTTCAGCAGTCAAAAGTGATGGTAAGTGTCTCCACATCCAGCACATCTATTCAGCCTGTTCAGTGTGTGTAGGAGCTCTGCTCTTAGAAATGCCTTTTATCTCTTTAGTTGCAGTAACAAAACTTGTCATTGGAATTCAGAAGTTACCCTATGGAATAAAAGCCCAATCTCTGTGCAATGACTCTGAAAGGCGCACTGAGTACTGCCAAGTGGTGGGGGAATTGGGGATGCATTTTACAGCACTGAAATTTATGCCTTCTTAGTTATTTTCATGAGACACTAGCTGTTCTTCCATCTTTTCTTTCAAGTTAAGGAAGGAGTATGTAGAGAGGAACCAGAAAGGATATTTAATCAAGTGACAGAGTATTGAACAGTTGATTAAGATAAGACATCACATATTATACACCAATTATAGTTTTCATTAAATATTCTTATATCAAATGGGTTTGCTGCACCCGTCAAATGACTTGTATACACTTATGAAATTTATCTAATAACAGCAAATGGACTTATGTGATGACAGTCCTATGGACTGAACCTTAGCCTTCTTACTAAACTCACCATTGAAATATTAAATAGTAATTACACATTGAGACATCTTTTTTTGCTTATTATCATAGCAACTTTTTTCATTACTTCTTCCTAACATCTCATCTTACTTCTTTTGATTTTGTGAATATTAAGCATAGACTCTAAAAATAGATTTACATTTTTAAGTTATATTTATATAATTAAAAGGCAAAATTGCGACTTAAATGCACCAGTAAAATTTTTTTGATGATCAATAAATTGTATAGCCCATGTATATTTATAAGCTCCAAATATTAGGTACCTGTGACTCTGAGGATATTGTGGATGAGGCATTTAGTATACAATAGAGAATTCTTTGGTGATTCATAGGTAGGACAAGTGATATGGCTAGTGAATATTATGTCACTACGCACATCAATTTCCCAATGGTGAACTGCTTATTTTTGCTTTTACTGCATTGGTTTTATCTTTATACTTTTCTATTAAAAAATATCATGGATCCAAAATAATTTGTGTTGTTTAGTCACAGCTGTACTCATTTCCCAGTCTTCTCTCATTTTTGAAAAAAGCACTAGTAAATATTGTGAGCAAATGGTCAAAGTAATTAAAATTAAAAACTTTTATGGACTTCTCCTGAATATTCATTTTATGAAATTATCTACATTTCACTATGCAGTAGGTTGACCTTGACTGGATGCCAGGTACCCACCAAATCGCTCTGTCACTCCCTCTAATCAGCTTTACAAGTGGAGAAAAATATAGTGGCAGGCTCACGTGTCCAGATAAGGAGAGGGAGAGATCACTCACCAATTACCATCACAGGCAAAACAGACTCGACTTGGGGAAATTAATTTAATTTATTACCAATCAGAGTAGGGTAATAACAAATAAAACCAAACCTTAAAACACATTTCCCTCACTCCTCATTTATTCCCTAGCTTAACTTTACTCCTGAATTCTTTGCCTCCTCCCCTGCAGCAGCACACAGGGACAGGGAATGAGGTTTGTGGTCAGTTCATCACATGTTGTTTATGCTACTCCTTCATCCTGACAGTCTTCTCCTGCTCCAGTTTGGGGTTCCTCCCACAGGAGACAGTTCTCCACAAACTTCTCCAATGTGTGTCGGAGTTCTTCAAGAACTGCTCCAATGTGGGTCCCTTCCATAGAGTGCAGTCCTTCAGGAACAGATCCTGCCAGGATCCTCCAGTGCAGGCTTCCCACGGGTTCATAGCCTACTTGGGCACCGGCCTGCTCTGTTGTGAGATCTTCCATGGGCTGCAGGGGAATAACTGCTCCACCATGGACCTCCGTTGGCTGTAGGGAGACAGTCTGCCTCTCCATGGTCTTCACCACAATGCAGAAGAATCTCTTCTCTGGTGCCTGAAGTACCTCCTCCCTCTCTTTCTTCACTGACCATGGTTTCTACAAAGTGGTTGTTTTTACACATTGGCACTTCTTTCTGGCTGCAGCTATGAAGTTTACTTTTTCCCTTTCTTGAAATGTGCTGGGATAACACTGCCACTGATGGGCTCAGCCTTGGTCAGCAGTAGATCCATCCTGGAGCCAGCTGGCATCAGATCTGTTGGACATGGGAAAAGCTTCTGGCATCTTCTCATAGAAGCCACTTCTGTAGCCCCCTGCTACGAAAACCTTACCAAGAAAATATCACTATTTTATTATATTATAAGACATGCACAGCAGAAAGCAAGAGAACGTGCTGTCACTTTTAGTCCATTTTGCGGTTTGACTGGGAGAGTTTCATGTTTTGATTCTGATAACTTTTAAAGGTCACTGGGGAAAAAAGAAAGAAGTCCAAACTGAGACTGAAAGGAGAACAGCTGAAGACCGAAATGGTGAGGCTAAGATCTCTAAATTTCAGAAAAGAAAAAAAAATGCTTATTTTATCAAGCTTTTTTTGTTTCTTATTCCAACTTAGATGTAGTACTTCATGAAAGGTAATATGGATGTGGGCAATAGGAGGCTGATTATTGCAACCTTTTTAATTTCTAAGTGGTCTGTTTTGTAAACAAATGATTACATCAGTCTAATCACAGTTCCCAAAGGCAAAGAGCAATAATAATGAGTAGAATTTTTTTCACATTCTTTTATTTCAACCTTTTAATTCACAATAGCCAAAGCAGAGAGACATTCTACAGGATTCCAGCTGAAATATTAACATCTCTGGAGAAGAGTTTTTCAACACATCAGTAAAAGAAATCAACAAAGAGAAGGTGTCATATAGAATATTTTGTTGAGATTGAGTGTGGTAAAATCTCATGGCATTATACAGAGAAGCAAACTCTTCATACAGATTGTGGTCCTCCTCAATTTTTGACTTTTGGTTTACAAGTGGTGCAATTTTAACTGAGAATGTCTTTTTCCCTGGAATTTTTCTTATAATTGAAAGATATCTTATTAACATATACTTAGAATATATCCACTCTTTGTACTCCAGGAATTAACTGAAATAAGTTTGAAAATTGTAAATATCAATTAATTGATAATAGTATTTTTTGTGTACTGGCAGATTTAACAATTAATAGGTCATGTGATCCTCAGTATTGAGAATGATTATTTTCACATTAATGATAATGGTTATTATCATATTAAAATATATTTAAATACATGTTTTCTCCGGCTGTCTATCCTTGCTTATGATGTGAATCTTTTTTTTTTTTTCTTACCATGGAAAACTGGAAAATTTGTTTTGCAATGTTTGACATGTCAATTTTCATTATACTATCTGTACTTCATTTCTCACTGTGGCCTAAGTGTTTAGTGAGTCATCTGGTTTGTGTTCGTTCCTTTTCACAAGGAAGATAAACTGACATTGAAATGAACTGATTTTTTTTTTTCGATTAATGGAAGTAGGTGTCTTGTTTTACTGAGTAGAGTAAGAATAAGTAGCAGATTCATTCTGATCATAATTCAGAACATCTGCTCTAATGGAAGTTTGTGTCTCATTATTTTACTGAGTATGGTAAGAAACAAATAGCAGATTTGTTTGTCTGTTTTGTTCATAATTCAGAATGTCTGTATTAAAAGTACTCTATCCCTTGGTTCTTTTTCTGGAGTATATTAGCAGCACTATTTCTCGTCATGTCCTTTGGTTTCCCACTGCTGTCTTTGACTGTTAGGACAGAATATTTTAGTTTCATCCATTTATCTGAAGCCAGCTACTGGCTCTTCTTTGTTTTGGACATAATCTTACTGCTGTCATATTTTCAACATTGAGCTCCCCCGTGTTGTTTTAACAAGGTTTCAGTGAATATACATTGAAAAAATTAACAGCTCAAAAATTGATTTTCTAATAAGTTTGGATTTCCTCCTGAGTATTTTATGCATTTTGTTTCTTTTTATTCCACTTTCATTGTTTTAAGATATTAAATTTTACAAATATTCTTCATAACATAAGAAATGCTAAAAATTTATTAAAGGACATTTTCATGTAATCCCATGACTCATGGAGCTCTACCTTTACAAGAGCAGCAAATATCCAGAAACTGTGATAAACTGGACAGCTGACACAATTTTAGCTAGCCTAATCCTTTCAACAGATTTCAGACTTTGGGACCATACACAAATATAGTCCTCATCATAACCTTTACTATATTTATTCCTTTTCCCAAGCTTCCTTTTACAATGAGTGAGAGTAAAGGCAAGAAAGGAGGAAGGTGATAAATGAGGTATAACTGTGAGTTCGTATGTGGGCAACAAGCCCCATTCCTAAGCCAGAGAGATAATCTCCAGCTTCAGTAAATATTTGTTTAAAAAGTTATGTTGATTGTATTGATGCATTCAGTAACTTAAGAACACAAACATCTGCTATCTTCCTTCTCTTGATCTGTATAAACAAAATAACAGGTTTCTGACAAGAGCTGAAGAACTGAAAAATAGAAAATGGATTGATCCTCCTTGTTTTTCATTCTCTTTGGAGACAATGAAGAGTGAAAAAGCAGTCAGAGTCCTGAGTCAGTTCTTGTATTTCTCTTTCAGTAGTGTATTTATCCACAGTGTACACTAAGGCATACTGTCCATCATCTCTTCACCAGACCCTAAAAACCCCAGTATACAGTTTAACTTTCAAAGAGAAGATATCTATATGTTTTTAAACTCTCTCATAGCAGGAGGATGATTAGAGAAAAAGTGATATTCAAATGAGATCAGTAGAAATGTTAATGGATAAAAACAGACATGAGGAAATACTAAAGCCACACAATTTTTTATTTCAGTGAAATGACTGCCAGTGAGTTTCCTACTCAAAACCAAACCAACTAAATATCTTAAATGTTGTCGTATGTACTTGCCTAATCCACATAATTAAAGAAATATGGTCTTGAATAATATGTCAGATTAATTTTTATATTTCTGAGCATATCTGGACAGAGATCTTCACTTGCATAAGTGTGAACATTCATTCCTTGTAAAACTAAGATCTTGATCTTTTCTTTTTGAACAACTGAAATAAAATGCTTGTAAAGGAAAATGCAGAAACAGAAGAAATTAAGAAAGTGATGAATTTTTTAACCAAATCAATGAACATCTTCTTCTTCACAATTCAATTTTAGAAGCTTGTCATGTTATCACTTCCCAGTTGAATCAACAGGTATTTGTCAGTGTAGGCTCTAAGCCCTTTCCAATCACAAGATACAACTTGTTTTGAACCTAGACTAGCTTCAGAAACATCCTTCCTCTAGCACATCATCTTTCACAAGTCAATAAATCTTCCAAGTGGAGTCGGTACCAATACAGAAATGATTTTGAAGACCAGGAATTCAGGCTTTCCAGGAAGAGTCTTAGCTTTTTCTAGACAATGCAAAAATTTTTCTATACCCTATCCCATATGAAAGTGTCTTCAAAAGTTAATAAACCAACATCATCAGGTGTCTTGGCCCTTCTCTTTTTACTTATAATTTTATTTGTTCAGGCTTTTATATTTCATTTATTTAACACAAGATGTGCAACACATCAGTGGTGCAGGTGAGACAATGTACTTCAATACTGTAAAGAACATTCTAGTCAGAACACAAGCTATTGCTGCTAGTAAATCACTTTATGGATCTCATCATCCCATCTGTAATTCCAGTGTCTGTGAATAAAGTCATGTCAGTCTTTCAAAGACTGCTGTGCATACTCACATGCACACATTCAAACTAAAAAAGAAATAAAAATACTTCCTTATCTGTTAACCATTTGGTTTCTTTCAAGTAGAGTAAATAAGTGCCAGCCTTGTAGTTGAACAGTGTTAAATCATATCTTCTGCTTTAAGTTTCTCTGAATCACACTTAATGCTTTAAAGTCCTGCATAATTTATATTATTTTACTCTGCTTTATCCTTCATAAATAACTTGCTGTTTTCCAGACTTTCCCTTATCTGTTTTGCAAAGTTTTTGTTATCTGTCTTTGATGTCAATAACCTCCTTTTTTTTGGTCTCAGCTTACTCTGAACAAAATAACCTTATTCTTGATTCCAATTGAAAGAAAACTCCTGAATCTAAATTCAGTTTTGCTTTATCTAAAACTGCCACCTTAGACTTCCTGAGGGCACTTTCACCTTTTCAGGAGACTGATTGACAAAGTCCCTTGGGAGGCCATCCTGAAGGATGCAGGAGTCCAGGAAGGCTGGATATGTTTCAAGAGGGAAGTCTTAAGGGCACAGGAGCAAGCTGTGCTCATGTGCCTAAAAATGAGTCAGCAGAGAAGGAGACCGGCCTGGCTAAACAGGGACCTTTGGCTGGACATCGTGAACAAAAGATGAGTCTATGACCTTTGGAAGAGAGGGCAGGTCTGTCATGGAGACTAGAAAGACAGAGTGAAACTGTGCAGGGAGAAAATTAGGAGAGCTAAAGCACAGCTAGAACTCAATCTAGTTACAGCTATTAAAGACAATAAATGTTTCTATAAATTTATTAACAACAAAAGGAGGATTAGGGAAAATTTCCATCCTTTATTGGATGCAGAGAGAAACATAGTGACAAAGGATGAGGAAAGGGCTGAGTTGCTCAATGCCTGCTTTGCCTCAGTCTTTAGCAGTGGAACTAGCTGTTCCCTGGGTACTCAGCCTCATGAGCTGGGAGATAGGGAGGGAAAACAGTGAGGTCATCACAAGTAAAGAGGAAGTGGTCAGTGACCTACTATGCCACTTGGGTGCACACAAGTCTATGGGTCCAGCTGGGTTACACGCAAGGATGCTGAAAGACTTGACAGATGTGCTCGCCAAGTCACTTTCCATTATTTGCCTTAAGTTCTGGCTAACTGGGGAGGTCCCGGCAGAGTAGGGTTAATGGCTGGACTTGATGATCCCAAGGGTCTTTTCCAACCCAAAAGATCCTATGATTCTATGATTCTATCTTGGATTCATGATGACTGGTGTGCTTTTGGAATTCTGCCTTTTTTGTTTGTTTGTTGGCTTTTTTTTTGCTAAAGCATGGCTAGTTAGAGAATCCTAAGAAGGAAGTAAGCCTTTGCAGAATAATCAGAAGTAATATCCAAAGGAATGGAGCCACTGCAAAAAAATACCCTATATTTCAAATTTACTTGAGTAGACAAACTAAATTATAACACCATATAATAAACATATAGTGAGCTTCAATAGCGGGATTTTATTTCTCTAATTTTTGGAAAGTGAAGATACAGCATTTTTGTACCTGCTCATAGTGCTAAATAGTTAACAAATATGAAGATGACAATCATATCAGGAAGTATGAAAACTTATTTTTAGAATTAAACAATTTCTTGAGCCTGGATAATGTGAAAGAATTTATGAAATTCATATGTATATGAAAAAAAAAAAATTATTTGAAAGGAAATGTCATTACTTTTCAAAATTGCAAGCAGATACAATAGTCTTTATTATATTTTATAGCTTGAAGAGCATTATATTTTCAATCTATATTTTTCTTCCTTTTTTTTAATCAAGCATAAGTTTTACATCAGAAGAAATCTGGAATTGAAATAATAATTAAATACATTTATTTAAATTATAAAATATGAAAACAAGTACATAAAAATCTGTATGCAAGCAAATTTAAGTACGTGAATATTTTGCATTTGGCTATCAGGAACACTGAATCATAAATGGATAAATTATTGTATTTTCATCTGCAGAGTTTTTCCTTTGTTTGTTTTTAGGTACTGTATATTACATTATAGAAATATGATGTGATAAACAGTACACTTCTTTTTGTATAAAACTTCATAAAATCTACATTTCATTCTTAAGCCTAAAGACCCTGCTCAAGACAAATTCTTTATAGACATTTTGAAGAAAGGGTCATATTTTGTTTGTATTTGTTTCAATTTTGCCTGAAGTATAGCTAGTGTAGAAGGAAAGAATTTGTAATAGCAAACTTAGAAATATATGACAAACTGAAGCTAGTGACAGGATTAGATACTATATATACATCACATATTTTCACTTTCTAGTTTTGATATAAATAGATTATTTAACATTTGGAGTCATGTTGATCTGTAGACTTAGGAGAATTAAGGATGCTGCTATAACATGGATTTTGCAAAAAAATAAAAGTGACAAAAAATCAAGCCTTAATGCTGATTTTTTTCTGATGTTGGTCTGAACCCAGTTAATTTAAATATGAATGAGATAGAACATTTGCCATACAGAATTTTGGAGCCTGAAAGGAGAAATTTTGACTTAATATGCTACATTTAATATCTAATAATGTTCAGCTTGTAAAATTCTTTTTTTTTCTTTATCTTTCAAAAGGATAAGTGAATAAGTTATTAAATCACTGGTACAATAACTGTCTCAGATTCTATTATAGGGAGTTTTCTATTTGCTGCTTAGTATCTGTCAGGATTCTTTTCTGTATTCTTGTCTTTAAACAAATTGGTCACTTTTTTTTATTATTACTTCTATCAAGCTCTTAAAGTACCATCAACTTGCAAAGAAACCAAAATAATATAAATGTATTGGAAAACCTACTCTTAACATAAAAATGTTTCTGAATAAAATAAATTCTTCCTAGAACAGAATTTTCTGGCTGTCAAATATTTTAGGATTTACCACTGTATTATATTAGACTTACTGATGTCTCTTCCCATTTTCAGTTGTCATTTCTGTCAATAATGATTGGATTACCTAAAAACTGAAATAAGAAAAAAGGTGGTTTACTGACTAAATACTCATGTAGACTTGTCCAGACACTTTGTTCAAAGAAACCAGTGTTATATATTGGCGTTGTCTTGAACCCTAAGCCTTTTTACCTTCCCTCTTTTTCCCATCCCAGGGGGAGTGAATGAGAGGCTTGGAGGATCTCTAAAATCCAATCCAATTACATTTCTAATCATATTTTTATCTACTATTTACCTTGCAAGACTTTTGTCCCACAAGAAAAATTCTGACCAGTTTGTGTGAGCTCAACATGTTCTTATGGCCTGACATCTTGCATTAATAATGAAACATGAGTTATTAAAGAGTCACTTAAGATCCTACTTAACATTGTGCTATATCTTTGACTACAGCAAAAAGCTAATACACCTGCAGTTTTTATTTAGCTTACTAAGTAAATAAAGTCATGTGTTACATTACTCTTGAGGTTAACTTTGTGTAAACACAGGAGATGACACTATGACTTTATGAACATCCAGAATACAAAGAAAGATCTTTTCCCTGTGTTGTAGAAATAATATCCAAAGGAGAAATGTATCACACTGTGAACAGTTGAAAGTATTTCTGCTCAAACATAAATTTGTTTTCTTCCCTTACCAATCTTCTTATGAATATTTTTTCCAAATATAAAACTGAAGTACGTGTTCTGATTTAGGGAGTCGGTTAGCTCAGTGGTTTGAGCACGGTGCTGGCAACAAGGACCAACACTGAGGTCACGGGTTCGATTCCCACTCGGTCCCCATGTGTGGCCAGGTCTAGTCGAGAGGTGGCGTCCCTGCCCAAAACAGGGAGGTTGGACTAGATGATCTCTGAGGTCCCTTCCAGCTTAGGCCATTCCATTCTATGTACGAATATTTTTTCTTCTTTTCATTTGCCAGCAGTAAATATAAGTGTTATAAGGTGGGATTTGTCTTACTTTAAAAGTTATTTCCTGAATCTAGAGTAATCTATATGCACTTTATATACTACCATGGAAATTGGATAACTCCAAATAAAGTTTTCTTGAGCAAAAGTTATGTAATTAAGAAAACCATGATGAATTTTTCTCCATATGTAGCTATTTTTCTGTGATGATAAGATTGAGATTCTAAATCACTCAGAAAACTAAAAGATATCTAAATATATTCACATGAAAATCTAGCCTCAAGAATAAAAATGATTTTCAAGAAATCACTTAGGCATTTTAGTCAATTTTCTCCTTATTCTTATATGTGCTAGCTTTTGGGTTTCTTTATGGATATGTCGTTTCTGACAGATTATATCCTCAGAGATAATGATGTGCCTAAACATTATTTACCTTTCAGGAAAGGAGTCTAATTTATTTCTGAAAACTATTTTAATTTTTGTGTGTGAATTATAAATTATCAAAATAATAGAAACCGTTTCTGATGAACCAAAGTTTAACCTGTAACAAAGTTGAGTTTGACTGATAAACATTTTATAGATATGTAACATAGAAATGTATTTTTTGAAAAGTCTTTGCAGATTTAGACTTCCAAATGTATGATGAGCTTGTGATGCATATGACCATTTTTGATATTTTTTGTCAAAGAAGTTGATATAGGTGAAAACTAGCTGATTTTGAAGTACTCTCTGCTGGGTCAGTGAAGACAATACAGCTAATAATAACCTATTTTTTTGGCCAAAGACAGTTATCACTTTTTGAAAATAATTAATACCTTGCATGCAGTGCATTGCATAACTATGCATATGGCATCTGAGTATTCCTTTTTTTTAAAAAAAAAAACAAACCAAAAAACTCTGTTTGTATTTATTTTTGCTGAACTATAATAGTGAACATGTTTGCCAAGTTTTCATTCCTAACATCTGAGAAGTCCTTTGAGCACCGTTTATGTGAATTTTCTTAGCAACACTGAATACCTGAATCTACAGTACATTCATGGGGAAAATTCTAAGACTATAAGTAAACAGATGGAAAATTATTAATATCTTGAGACTATTTCATGCAGTGTAATAATTACTTCATGTCATTTCCTCCATACTTTTAATATAAATTTTCATGACTAGTTTCACAGTCTAAAGGTGCATACATTCTGTCTGTTCCAGTAAGTACTACTATTAAAAGAACCTAATAAATCAAAGTTGATCTGTTCTTATTCTGGACAATGCTAGTTCATGCTCGGAACTCAAAGTTCTCACATGATTGACTGAAGAAGAGATTTCTAACTTAAAAAGGAAACATAATCTTTCCTTCTTTGCAATTATAAACTAGATATTATTATAACAAATGTAGAAGAACGTTTCCAACCTCTGAGGGGCTCCTACAGATTTGTCTTGTCAATTACCTGCAGACTATTTACTGTCTAAAACAGTTCCTCAAAGAAAACATCTGTCTCATACCGAAGATTTAAAATGCCCAGTGGAGACAGTGAAAAGAAACATGCCTTCTGTGAGTAACACGAATTAATTGGCCTATGAAATAAATAAACATTTCAATGTATTTATTTTTCCATAGAATTTAATTTACTTTTATGTACAATTTTTACTTAGTTTTTGTTGAATGCAAAACTTAGCATATAGTGAAACTGTTTCTCTAGTTAAATAGACATGATGAACTAGTATCATCTTAAAAAAAAATATTGCAAAGCAGCAATATATAATTTTTCTATTTATAAATTTCTTTCCCTTTGAAATCTCTGTCCAAAAGCAAAATCTCAGACACTAGTTTCATACTATGAGATTAGGAGACAAAGAACATTCATAGGTATCATTTACACTGTAGTAAGAGGTCTTCAGCTGTTGTTCTGTAACCAGCAATTGGACTCTGTGTTTAGAAGCAGAGTGGGTTTTTTTGGATATGGGCTTTATTTTTACTATATCTGCAAAGTTTGTTCTGGTGTCTCAATAGATGCAACTTTCTCTTTCATGAACTGTTACTCTGAGTATATTTTTGTACTCATCAATTGAAATATATAATTTTTTTCCTTTGAAACTTCAGGATTTTTCATGAAATTCTGTTTGGATTTGTTGATGTGATTCTACCCCTTCTGCTATTCTTTTTATAGCTAATCAGTTTCCTGTGTATAATTGTAATGAGAAGTCTGATAGTATTTAAATTCTAGAAACCTGATCACATTTTAAGTATATTAATCTAGAAGTCTGTTCAACTGAACTGAAATGTCGATGCTCTCTGTCAGTGTCCTACAGTAGACATATTTATTACTAGAAGCATTAGTGCTCTGTAGAAATGTCAAGAAACTGTGTGGGGCACAAGACTTTTATCTTGGCACCTACTTAGAGCCGTACTTTATCTTCTGTATTCTTGTATTAGGATTCTCTCCTTTCTGGCACTTCTTGGTTTTGGCTGCACCCAGCTATGCTTTGCAACAAATTTGTAAACAACTTTGATGAGCATGTGCCTTCCTTAGGTACTCCCCCGCACTCCAGCAGCATTGGTCTCTCAATATTAATTCTTTCCATTTTGTAGCCAAGTACTCCTGCTGACAAGAGCTCTCACAACTGTCTTGTCATGCTGCCATCTTTCTTGCTACGTGTAGTGACTACTTTAACTCCTCAGTGGAGGAAAGAATGCTTAATGTTGTAGCCTGGCATTTCTTGACAACGAACTGAGGCACAATACCCATATACTGGTTGCTATAGTAGGTTTTAGTTGCTATCTTCAGTGTTACTACTAAAAAACTGAACAACAAAATGAACTATTTTCTTTGTATTTAGTATCATCTACATACTATAACACTAGGAATGATAAGCAGCTAGATGGCAACAAGATTTCTTTAAGCTCCAAATGAAGTTCTTGTAACCAGAGAAGACAGTCTAGGGTGAAGTAGTAGCTGTTAATCTGGGATTTCTAAACTATGGGAAAAGGGAGGAATTGCTTAGTATCACTCCAAAGCTCAATGCTTAACAAAACTGTATCTCTCCTGTCACTTATAAATTGTGTCAATAGATTCTTTTTTTAATACTATTTTCCTTTGTTTTGTTTGGTGGAGTTAGTTATGAGCTAATTCACAAAAATCAGATGCAGGTAGAGACTGCACTGTGGAGAGACTGACCTTTGGCAATGGACAACACAAATGGTGAAAATTAAATTATCTTTTTCTTTCTCAGTCTTATAAATCTAATATTATTAGTAGCAAAGGAAACGACATCCACTTTAAAAACATGACATTTATTCTGCCAGTGTCCTTCTAACTTTTTATTTTATATCTATTTCTTCGTTTGCATTGCTAGAAGAAAAAAAAATTATTGTGGCCTTTCTTTTCAGTGTTTTTGGAACAGTTACTTTAATGAAATACCTCAAACAGAAACTTCTAAAGTAACCTGAAAGTAAGAATTACTCTAAGCAATTTCCCTTCTTCAACATTTGTGAGGTGCATAGAAGTTCTTTGCTATTATACAGTAAATAAATAATCTAAAACGAGCCATTTTATAATTGCAAAGGCCCTTATTTATTTAGGGCAAGTATAATGTAAAAGTAGTTGAAGATGCAACAACTAGGTTGTTGTAATATGGCGCCTCAACATAAATGAGGGTGTCAACATAAATGAGGGTGTCCTTCATACAGCAGACAGGGGTCTGTGATAAAAAGTGCTTAAATAAAATCTGTAGACTCACTAGCTTTCACATTAACAGAAGGGCAGAGGTGCATCACTCTGAAAGCAACTCCCCAGTACTACTCACCACAAGAGAGAAGTTCTTATGCATTTTGCTGTAGCAGATAGTGATCTTTGCCACAGAAGTGGTCCCTCAATAGGTGTTGGAGAGTATGGAATAGAACCAGACCTATTATCATTATTTATCTTTACTTCCTGGCCAGTGGAAACCTTCTAGTGTAGTCAAGGCATTGACTCCTTGGACTCAGTGAACGTTCAAGGCCATAACTATCTCCTTATAAGCAATTATTGACTTTATTTATGTTGAGTTGTCATCTCTGTTTTGGTATATGGCCCAGTTATTTTATGATGAACCTCTACCAGCTCTGTGAGGATCAATATAGCAAAAAAAAATACTAATTTTGAAAAGCCATTATTCCTTCTACAGAACGTTACATCTTCTTCTCTGCCTTTACTTAGTGTTATTCATCTTATCTTGTGGATAGTTGAATAAAAGTTAAAATAGAGACTTAAAGCTGTTATGGTTAGCCTTGACAAAACATCCTTTGTACTCAAAGTATCAGAGTCATAGGACCATAGAATAGTTTGGGTTAGAAGGGACCTTAAAGGTCATCTAGTTCCAACCCCCATGCCATGGGCAGAGACACCTCCCACTACACCAGATAGCTCCAAGCATTATCCAACATGGCCTTGAACACTTGCAGGGAGGGGGCTTCCACAGTTTATCTGGGAAACATGTTCCAGTGTGTCACCACCTTCACAGAAAAGAATCTCTTCTTAATATCTAATCTAAGTCCACTCTATTTCATTAATAAGCTAAAGATCACTGCAGAATATTTGCTAACAAAAAGTTATGGAGTCTCCTTCTCTGGAGACATTCAAAACCCACCCGGGCACGTTCCTATGTGATCTGCTACAGGTGATCCTGCTCTGGCAGGGAGGTTGGACTGGATGGTTTTTCAAGGTCCCTTCCAAATCCTAACATTCTGTGATTCTGTGGCATTTATAGAGGACTATGAACATCTTAAAATACTTCTGAAAATTTTGTATTACAGTATGAACAATTTCATTATAATTTTATTAATGACGAAAACTCTTTGAAAGAATTCCTAAGACATTTGTAAAGCTAGCAGACCAAGGACTGTGGACCAAGGCTATGAACTTAAAGCTCTTTCAAACTACAGCAACATCTCTGCTTAAATTATGACCTTCCTTACATTATTTCTATATAATTATTTTTCCTAATCATCAACCTTATTGTTAATAAGTAAATTGTTAACCTACATAATGAGATTTCTTAGAAGTCATTACTTGCTTGCTTGATCAGAATACTATAACATGTATGGTTACCGTTCTTGCCTTTATGGGACATTACAAAAAAACTTTACATAAATGTTAACTTGACTAACTTAAGGCATGTTGTCATGGTAGAAAAAACTATTTTAACATGACATGTGCATTTATATAATCCTGAATGACATATTAACAAAACTTGACTGATCTTTCAGTTTGGACAAGAGTGAAGCTGTGTAGCTGTGGTGGTGATTTGTATTCTCAATAGTTAAATACAAGAGGCTACCATATCACAACACTATTCATGCACAGTACTTCAGAATTATATTAAGCACTTTATTAAGTTACAGAGTTAATAACCTGTATGGATTTTAGAATGTGGTACATGTTAATTATGCATTTCCAGTTGTTTCCAATCCTAGTTTTTTCTTAACTGTTCTGATTGCTTTTCTCTCATACATATTTTGCTGGTTTTCTAGTGGTTTCTGGAGGGAACATTATTACGTTAATCAATCTGTACTGATACATAGATACTCTAAAGACAAATTAAAATTAGAATGAAAAGAAAAATGAGAACAGTGCCAGAATAGTTCTCAAGGGAACTGTGTGGTCAGTAGGGTGTTTGAGTGGGAGGAGGAAAGGAAAATGAAGGTAAATGAGCCATAAAGATGCAAATCTGTTTGATGCTGGGTGGGAGATTTTGGATATCCTATTAATCAGTGTTGGAAGTAAAAACAGAATTAATTTCCTTTAATTTTTCTAAATCTTTATTTCTGAAAACACTGAGTCTGGGAAACCTCACTGCTGGCAGGTGATTTAAGCTTGTGATATATATGATCAATAACAGGACCGGTACAAAGTGCTCCTTTCAGTAATTCTTCATTACTGTCTCTATCTGCTTATTTCAAAGTACAGTCCAAGGCACACTGATGATCAGAGGGACACAAAGATATAGATAAGTAGAAAAAGGTACATGTAAGATATCAGCAATTCATACTTGCTTAGTATCTCTCCTCACAGGTCTTAAAATTGAGTTTTCTTCACAATTTCTGCATAATTTCTCCAAAGATAATTTTTTGCTTTTACTCAACCTTCCCCTTGCCAGGACTTTAATTTCATTACTGTAATAGTAATATTAGTGCTTTGCACTAGCTTGCAGTTCATTAAACTATGCAAAAGTATTTGACATATGATTTGTGTAACTTAATTTCAAAAGAAAAAATATATTAATATAGTTCAGAAAGAATAACAGTTTTGCTCGGAGTAAACACATATGTGTTGGTGAAGTAACTATCAGATCTTTTTTCCCTGTATTGCTGCCTCAGAAATAGATTAATTAACCTTAAAAAGAAGCATCTACTCTTAAACATGCCAGTCTTCTTGATCCTCGCAGGCACAGATTCCACTTGTTCAGTCATGCCACTGAACTCAGTGAGGCCTTCCGGTTTCCAGTGGTTCCAGAAATGTTGCCTTTCCATATGACCTCACATTTAAATGTCGTTTAGTATGTTGTTGTAGATTATGCATATATAGATTATATTAAATTTAACCAGAGAACACATAATAGTCCCAAACACTAACAGGCTAATTTAAACAGTAACAACAAAACCCCCAAAACAAAGCAAAACAAAAGCAGTTAAGAGAAGACAACAATAAGAGAATTTGTAGGTCACGTAGGTTTAAAGTCTTTGCAGATATCTCAGGTTGCAAGCTATATTTTTAACTATATCTTCTAACTATAATCATGGAGAAATATGAAATCAGAGCTACAGAAAATGTGGTATAGTTTCAAAGGTCCCTACAGTGCTCTTGATGAACACTTACAATGCCTTACTTATTCTCCTAAAAAAGAAAACATTTTGAGTAATTTTTGAATACTGTAATGTATCAGTAAGAAACTGTACTGTGGAAACAGATAAGATAAAAGGAAATGAAAGTTACTGAACACTGAAAATATTTCCAGTGGATGAGCTATCCAGTTATTTCATTTGGTATTTCTCTAGTGATGTGATGCATTAGGCAAATTCACTTTGTTAAGTGTCTCAGATGTCTAATTTTCAGTGTACAATGAGGAGTTATATTTTCTTTTCATGAAATAAATCACAGTATAATTTTCCAGTTTCTACTTTTCCCATCACATGCTCCATGATTTTATACTCTGCAATCTCCCTACCCCATCTCAACAGCTCCCCTTCAAAAATAATGACATGAAAACAAGCAATCAAAAAAAATCAACACATCTGCAAATGGGTTTACTGTTTGAGTTGATAATTTTAATATACACTAGTAATGGAAATGATTATACCTTCTTGGATTTAAAAATAATATTAAACAGCAATGTCTTTGACAAGGATCAAACTGAAAGTATCAAATGAATTAGATATGAGAAAAATATGTAGTTCTAAATCATCTTGTCTGCCCCCAGGCCAATGTGAGAATGTTTCTTAAAGTATATATTAAGTGATAAATTCTGTTTAGCCTTAATAATTTTAGCAGCATAATTCCTACTCCTTTTCTTCAAGAATCACACTATAGCAGAGGAAATCTCTTAGGACCTAATTCTGCCAGTTTTACCCTGAACAGTCACTTAATCCACCATAATCCCATCATCATTTTAAGGATTTGCAGGGGAAGGTTTTACTCAAAATGAAAAATGTGTCCCATAAGAACAAGTTATGATTGCTGTTTAAAACTTACTAAAAAAAAATTGTCACTTTTAACGTATATTCTTAATTCAAAACATACTTATGGAAGGAAAGGAAGAAATTAAATTTCAACACAGTAGAAGGAGTTTCCTGGTGGTGTGCTGCTAGTGTGTATGTAGGTGCAAAGCTAATTCTCCACACAGAACACAGTGCAACTTGATTAGACAGAAATTTCAGTTTAGGAGAATGCTTGGTAGCTTAGAAGCAGGAGACTGGAACAGGGTACAAGATAAAAAAAAGAAAAAAACACTTGTATTTCTCCCTTTTACTACTCATCAGAGCTCATCTTCTTTCATGTGAGGAGGTAGGAAAGTAGCAGTCTCCCATTTTGTAAATTTTCAGTGCTAGCAGAAAGCCATTTTTGGCAGAGTAGCAATAGAGACATTTCTCTTTTTTTTAGCTACAGTACCTTTGAAATGTTACTTGATCACATAGGGTGAATGGAGGGGTGGGAGGAAGAAAAAGAAAAAACCCACAGTATTTCTGAATAAGTCTTCTAGGTCATTTTTTTCCCAAAAAATACTTTAAGCCCCAAGGATAATCTGCTTAAATGCTGTCACCCAGACCTAGTTCAATGAAAACTTACCTCTGTTGGTGTAGTTTTGTTTCAGCTGCAATGATCTAAGGGCATAAAAAAGATAGATTTGTGGGTAGGTATTATATCTTTAAGTAGATCTGTTTTGCAAGTTATGAATTACTTTGTATGTGGCTGATAAGAAAAGCAGGGACTCACCTTGTCATCTACTCTGTTTCCAGTGAGTAGCAGTAGTAGTTTCAGATTTCCTGAAGCTAATCTGTAGGCTGACCTTGGTACTATATTACTTGGTGAGGACAGAATGTTTCCTTCTTCACATAGTCCGCTACTCCTGTTGATTTTGCTTCAGATCTCTCAGAGCCTGGGAATTTTCTTAGTCTCTCTCTGCTGAGATTATATGAGAAAAATAGTTTTCATTTAAGCGGAGAGGAAATAATGCTTGTAACTGTTATGGGGACAGGCTAAGTATTAGAAGATAACTAAAAAAAGGAAACATATAATTCAAATTTAAAGATTTTTTAATACTTGCATGTTAATTTGATCAATTAAATATTTCAATAACAGTAGGCTTCTTTCAGTAACAGAGTGAGATCTCCCTGTTGCTGCAATGAAAACAAAAAAAAGTATTTCCACTTTTAAAAGCAAAGAGTGCCCAGAAGTGAACAAGTTGCAGTGATGTAGTTATTATCTCCTTTCTGATCCAGTTACTTCCTTTATAATATATCATATCTAAAAAAGAAATTAAAAGAATTTAACTGCAGTTTGCAAAATCGAGAACCTTGACGTTGAGAAATAATAGAAGTGAACCTTAACTTTTGTTCTATGTGCTTTAATGAGCTTGAATGTCCTGGAATTCCATTGAAATGCTCATAAGGTGGAAACTTACTACCCTGTGCTGCACAGCTTCTATAATGCAGAATTTTAGGGCAATTTCTTAACATTTATTCTTTCAGGGAAAAAAAGTAAACATTTCCTATGTGTAATTTAAAAGTCCCCTTGCCCTCCACTCCACATTACTTCTCACATATATAACAGTTCCTATGTGTAATTTAAAAGTCCCCTTGCCCTTCACACCACATTACTTCTCACATATATAACAGCCATATGACATCTGCCATTTGGATATCTGAACCAAAGATCTAACGGCTCAACTTTTAACTGCTTCTGGTGTCTCTTTCACCCTGTGAATCTCTATCCAACCCCACTACCTCCTGCTCCTGATCAGCTCGGTGCTAGCATGGGCGCATATGTGGCTGTGCAGAGATTAAGACAGGGAAACTGACACATGTGAAATTAAAACCATATAAAAATTGGTTTTTTCTATGCATTCACACAAACAATTCTTCCAGATGAGCACAAGGCACTTCGTCCAAATAAGTAGATGAGAGTAAGTGGCAACTATTGAAACTGGCACTGAATGTAAACCTATGTTTTTGGAGAACCTAGAATAGATCTTGAAAATTCAGAATTCCTAGATTGATAAAGATAAAGTGTGCGTCATGATAAGTGTTTGTTATAAGCACTTATTATATACCCCATTGCTATTGATATCACTTCTGCAGGGTCAGTAAAAAATACTGTTTTTAACAAAAACAAATTTTGAATTATTTGTATTTTTACTAACTCTCAATATGGTGTAATGCCCAAAACTTCATTTCAGAACTTAAAGATTGGTAATTTGTCTTCCTAAACTAAGATCAACATTTTGCCTAGTGTTACATATACATCTTTAAATGCTCTTTTGCTAAGTATACAGAAAATGCAAATTTATAAAATTTCTGGTTAGAAAAAGCTATTTTCCACTACATTTCAAGTTTACTACATTAGTTTTTATCACTTATTTTTAAATTAATTCATCTTAATTGTAGAAGATTTGGTACACTAATTCTTATCTTTTCATTAACTGGCAGCACTAAAATTTTCAGCATCTGGTGTATAGTTTATTCTCTGTGATAATGGTATGAAGTGAATATTCCTTTTCCATAAGAATGTTTTACTGAATAGCCTGTTAAATTGTCTTGCTTTTGTTCAATTTATATGTACTGAGAATGTTTAAAACTGTATTACTTGTGATTTTTCATGGTACTTCTATACTAATGCAGCCAGCATAACAGATATAATTGTCCCTGAGCTTTAAACATTTTCATTTCTGTACTCTAATTTTATGATTACTTAAAATGAATGAAAAAGCATAAATCTGCCACTATTTTTTTAAGCAACTAAGAAATTTATGTGTTCAATAAGGTATTACGAGTAAAGATAATAAGGCATATCATATGGTCCTCTTTCATGCTTGTATTCCTTTACAGTTATTAACAAAAATTAGGCTGTGCAAAGAAGCAAAAATAATAAAGAAAATATTACAATACATACTGGAAAAGAAATTGAAATTTGCAATTCAGAATGCTATATGATATTAGAAATTTATATTAGTCACTATTTACCTGACAGAGAGAGATTATTATACTTATCAATCCAAACACTACCAAAGAGGTGTTTGGTCTTAAAATTGTGGCATTCTAAATGGATAGTTATAAATAGGTAGGATCATTGAAAATCTAATCTAGCTGTTAGAAGTAACCACTTCTAATTCATATACTTTTATCTATCTTGACACTGTATTGAGCAACTTTCTGTAACATCCAGAACATATAGAACTAAAAAAGTACAGGGACTGAGAAGGAAACAGGTAAAGGCAACAGAGTTCAGTATGCTTATTTCTATAATACATGCATCTTTCTCTGGTTACACTATTTTTTGAAAAAGTATTAAAAAGGGTAATAAATGAGCTCTAGCATTTTCTAGATGGTATTCTTGATGTTACGGTCATCTTTACATAATACAACTTCACTCAAGGAAGAACTCTTCATGAAAGGGACTTAAACTTTGAAATGATGTATTCTTCTTTGGAGCTTCTTTGGCAGTATGAAAACCTACATTTCAAAAATAATCTGCTCTGTGTTGATGCAGCAAACTAATAAAAGCAAATAGAAGTGTGACTCTGTTTATGAAGGTATATGGCAATGCTTATTTTTTAAGTCAACAAAATCTGCCGTGAAGTTTATATATAAAAAATAACTTCATTTCAGGAAAATATGAACAATTGAACAGATATAAAATGTGGAACAGGTTAGGTTTATAAAATCTGATAAAATATTATCTATATTGAAAATGTAGAAACGGGAGCTTTATCCCTTCCTCCCTCAATGATTCATATACTTTTATATGTTCCTGAATGAATTATGAGTATACGTGTTCTAATAACTGCTCATCTGTTAATAAAACAGGTATGCTGTGTAAGTTGAAATTAGAATAGTTTATTTTCCATCAAGTTTAATCTTTTTGTACCTTTTGGTTAAATTAGCGAAGTATATTAGCACTTGAATATTGGAAAATAGAAGCTAGATAAGCAAAAGCTAGAAATGAAAGAGGCTGTTGAGATTAAATGTGACAAAAATCTTGACACATATTTCCATTCACCTTTGATACAGTGATGATTTTGTTTCAAGAACAAGCAAAACCTGCATACTGGGTTGTAACATGAAAATCAGTAATCGTGGTGCTTCCAAGAGATTTACAGAAGTACTTAAGATCAACCTGATTTATCTTAGCTTACTTGAAAAGCTGTGAGATTTACTGTGATTAAGTAACATAGAGGCCAATGTAAACAATTGTGTATTACAATTTCTTATTTATTAGTAGAGAAGATGACCTCAGGTATGGAAATGCAGCTCAACATTTTTGCTAGGTTAGCAATGATGGGTGAACATTGAGATATTCTAATAATTTGGAGTTTTGAGATTGAATAGTATGGAATTTGAGCACACATCTGCTTTTTAATGCAATATTTTGTACCTTCTGGATATTTGTATACTGAAATACTTTTTCTTAATTTGTGTCTGAAAGTGTTTTAATGATATTTTGTGTGTGAAGACATAAAGAGAATGTATTGTCTTGTGATTTATAAGGTTGACCAAACTATGTTTTGCCTGAATGGAACAATGAGTTAAGCTCTTGTCTTATCAGGAGAGTTTGAGCTCATTTTGGAGCCTTCTACTTTCAGAGAAAGTGCAAAGCCATGGGAAAGCTGACAGTTCCCAAGAGTTTTCCTGCATGTTTTCAAGACTTGTCCTTTCCTCTGCTCCTGCAGGACAGATATTTTATCTTGCAACTGATATCTGTTGGGAAAAATCCTGCACTTTATCTCTTAAAAGAGAGAACCTCAGTTTATTCTCCCTAAACACAAATATAAGTTCTGAATCAGTTTCTAAAACAAGCCTGAGAAACAAGCGATTGCCATGCTCTCCAGCACCCCATCCCAGGCACAATTTGGGCAGGGGCTGCGCTGGATCTTCTGTGGGTAGTGTGAGCAGCAGAAAGTGGAGGCAAGTTTAGCTCCTGGCTGAGCCTACCCAGCTGCTCCATGCTCTGCCTGAGTCTTTGCACCTTGAAATGTCTCTACAAGCATCCACTGATACCCTCAGTTTCATGCTATGGTAAAGCTGTGCCTGTAGGCTTCGACACAGCCCTCAAATTATTTATGTTGATGTTAACAAACGAAAAATATTTTAAAAATTTCAGAAACTTCCAATTGTATGATAAACCTTAGAGAGACACATAGGACATGCAAGATGAAGTACAGTGTGCACATGGCCCAGTTAGGTTATCTATTTGGCCTCAGAGTTAGAAAATAAACCATGTATGTCTGTGTTTAATCAGACAATATCAAAGTAGCCAGTAATATCAATATCTCACAGTCAGAGTTGGTCTGCTGGGTAGGTCAACAGTAGCGGCCTGTGATGATCTGAGCTGAGAGTGGGCAGGTAAACTAAACAAAGTGTGTTACAGAGTTTAGAACTGGAAGACTACTGTTTCCTGGGGAGGGAAACATTAACAAAACATTGTAAAGGAGGGACTCTAAGTAACAAGTAAAGAGAAATAAATCAAAAAAGACACAATAAGCTTGTCAGATTTTCAAAGAAAAAAGGAGACAAATTTAAGGAGTCAAATTCCAACTCTAACAAAGTCAACGGCAACGTTTTCATTTACTTTTTTGGAGTCAGGATTTTCCCCAGAAATAAGAGCTGAATATGAATAAGGGAAAAATCCTTCTGTTTTGTGGTACAGTATCTCATGTTTATGTATAGAAACTTCATACAATAAACAGAGTTCAAGTCTCTCTGAACTGCAAGTGCAACAAAGATGAAATATATAAACTTTTTGACAATCCAGTGATTTTTGGCAATCCAGTGATACATAACTCTTTACTACAGAAAATACTTTTATTTCAATTAAAAGCCTACTTAAATCTTAATTTCGTGGAGCAAAATTTTAAGAACAATGCCAATGTCCTTAGTAAACACAGGTGATCTCCTTGTGATCTCCTTTGAAAGACCGCTCATGAATTAGTTCATGATATAATGCTGTACTTCACATTGTTGTAACAGCAGATTAAGAGAGAAAAGAACCTTCCAAATGTTAGCATCCCTTCCTTTATCCTGTATTTTCTACAAAATATGTGATTCAACACTTTTTGCTTTATTTATAGTTCAGAGGTTTTTTTGTACCTGGAGTTCCTAGACCCAGTAAGAAAACAGAGCTGTGTCACTTCAGATAATTTTGTTTGCTGATGCTGTTTGCTTAACCCATAGAAGTGTAGCTCATTCAGACTGGATATGTGTATGTACCAAAAAAGTATATGTATTTTCTTCTCTTTAGATGGGGAAAAATATTGTCCTAATTTTTTTTTGGAAGTTTTTCAGCTCATGCATTAGGAAGAAAAACTCCAAACCCTGGGCTGACATATGCCAGTGTTTGCCCCACTGACTTTCCTTCTTCATGGAAAAAAAGACAGAAAGATACAAATTGTAGAAAAGGAAGCTTGTATGAACAAGCGAATGGTAATCTGGGATATAAAGCTTATTTTTTTCAAAAGTAGTCTGTTACCTTAAAAAGAAAATAAAAAACATTAATTAAAACAGAAAAATCAAATATAATTGACAGAATCTCTACTGTGTCCTGAAAATTATCTTAAATTATGACTAGATAAATAAATGAAATGTCCGTGGTAAAGACTTTATCAAATATTTGATCAATGATTATATAACTGAATGAATCTCTGAAAGTCAGCAATACTGTGTGATTCCTAAAGAATCAACATGCTGCCACTGACCATTATGTGCAATACTTAACTGCTTCTTTATTAAATACAGAAATCACCTGAAGTTTCTTAGATGCAGTATTTTTTGTGTAGGAAAAAAATCACACTATGAAACCTACTTGGAAAAAAACTGAGCAGTGTAGCTTTCAGTACCTTTACAGAATTATAAACCAGAGGACCAACTTCAGGTAGGGCTTTGGAAAGTTCTACAGAGATGCCAAGGTAGATACATATTTGTTTTCAAGATTGTCTGAGGAAATATCTAATTACACAGCTAACTCCAACTGAAATAAAATGGAGAGTTTTGACTAAATAAGACTCATTACCTGAGAAAATGGATTGTAGTTTAATTCTCTAAGCTACTGCCTGCACTATAGAATACCCATATCTCAGATAAACTAGATTACTTTGTAATCTATAGACATAAATAAGGAATTTAGAGAATGATTCATCTAACCTATTTAACATCTTAAGAGAAAGATAAAGTTTTAGCACATTTCCTGGAAGCAAAGATGCAAAATTCCTATCTATTGTGTGTACAGAGCAAATTATTTGTACCTCTTAGTTTTCCTCCTGCAAAATATAGCATACATCACCACTTGTCACTTATATATTTGTAAAATGTGCTATGGATTACTATTGGACCATTAAATACTCTAGCAAAGTATGGGTTTCTTATAAGTTGTTAAAATACAACTGTTGGATATTTTCTTGCATTTATATGTATTTTCTATTCATCCTTCTTTTTCACTGCCTTTTGTATGGTTTTTTTGGAGAAAATACTTAAGTTATGGAACTGTTCAGCTATACCTCTATTCAGCTATACTGCTAGTGTCCATGATCTGAATGAGAGATCAATTTATGATTAAAATAGTCAGTCCTTAGTCACTCCTTATTTCCCTTATCATTGATCTGTTCAATATGAAGTGTTTTTCACATGTGTAGCTCCACAAATTGTTTAAATTTAGTTAAAAGCAGATAAGTCCCTTATCTTTCAGATTTTGTAATTTAACATTATTACTAACTGGTACTTTTGGAGTTTAAAAATGTTTTCTTAATCTAGTTACTGCTTGCAAAGTTATGTGTGATCATACTTATACATGTAGGCACAGAAGTATTTATTATGGATTCTGAAATTTTGAATATAGCTGTCCAAAAAAGCTAGAAATGAGTAAAAACCTTATCATATTCACTGTTATTAATTAAAAAGTAAATGCTGCAGTTAATTTTCTTCGATTGCAGCTATACTGTACCCAGTATTGTAGAAAAGCTACTGAACTTGTTGGCTATAAAACGTAAGATGTTACTGAACTTCCACATTTTTCCACTCAGCGAACTGTTAAAAGTTAGGTGAAGATAGAATGGCAACCAACTGCTGAGCATTATGGTGCTGCCCACCCTTCTGCAATTTCAAATTTAAACAATTTCAGCTTCAGAGAAAATCATGCCTAGTTCCTCAGCACTCTATGCTTCTGTAATCGTAGCTGTGGCCATGATTAAAGGCTGCTGTTCTGGAATTGTATGGCAATTGAATGGTTCTGTTTTGCAAATTTTTGCCTGTAGCTGAGCTATTTGAAAGATTTCACTGCCGATGGCCCAGTTTTTTGTGTTATCTTCAAAATGAAGTGAAATTTAAATAGATTTCCAAGTAAGCATTAATAAAATTGGTAGATGTCAGAGTTCTGACAAACATCTTTTTAGAAAATAGTTCCATTGAGGTTACAAATCTATGAATTTCTCATTTAACTATAGCTTTCACAAACTATAATTAAATAAATATTAATATTTATTCAAGCTAAGTGCTATTTCAGAATTGAAGACATAATTTTCTTTTTCTTTTCTACAAAGCTAAATTATTACCTCGTTTCTTCGATGTTTAAAATTATATATAGTTTAAAATGTTGAAACTATCCTAAGAAAGTTTTTATGTGTAACTTCTGACTTGAAGAATAAACTTACTATTTCAAACAAAATAGATGTAATAAATATTTTTCCAAAGGTTAATTGGAAATATGTTTTAACTGTATTTAAAAGTTTGAAGGTGAATCTAATTTTCTGAAGGAGGAAATAGCAAAAATGGAAGGAAAAAAATGTATTTTCTTCAATAAAGCCAAAAATACTTGCATCACATGCAGCCATATAAGACTTCATAGTCATTTTACTGGACATGAGCCAGTTAGTTGGATTATTTTTTTTCAATTGTACTTGACAGGATGTTGTGTATTCCAAAAATATGTTTATACAGATTATACCAGAATGACACTTTTAAATATTAATTAGCTGTTCAAATATGTTGTATATCAAAGCACATCTGGTCTGTAGCAAAACGTGAAAAGAAATGGCGCATCAGCTTTTAAGACAGGTTGATAGGGTCACATAGATCAGCTTGTTCCTATCTCCACTCAGGGAGTTTCATCAGCATCTCACTTTTTATGACATAATTTGCATTTTAGGAGGCATTGTAGCGTATGCTGACATGCCAGAATTTTCTCAACGGTTGTTATCTGAGTAGTGGAACAGAGCTTCAGGACTGAAATATCTGGGACTTTTCTTCCCATCCCCAGGGGTTTTAAGCTTCCATCCTCCTAAGAATCTAGCAGTTCTCAAGGTATCAACCGAACAGGCACATGGTGTCTCTCTGTTAAAGCCATGACATCGCATAGCCATCAGTGTTAGGTAGAAGGGGCAAAAGAGAAATCAAGAAACGAAAGTCTTGATAGTTCAGCTGGATAAAGTAAGTGTTCCCATGGGAGAAGGAAAAGCTTTTTTCTTGCTTGTTTCTCTTCCCACAATGACTTTGCAGCACATAAAAGCAGATAGAGACATCTTTGTTGTAGATCAGAGGAACCACATGCTCATTGACTGAGAGGTTAAGTGAAGGTGGACACTTGGACTGCAGTCTACCGAATTTTACATAAATGCATTTCCAATTTAAAATCATGATATTTAGGTCCCTTAGAGCCAAACCAATTCCCACAATCCTTTCATTTCCTTAGATCTTAAGTAAGTCTCAGGACTGGTAAAACTTCTATTGTTAAGTGAAGTCAGGTTTTTGTTCAAAGTGGAATTACTATTTTGCAGTGATTTCTTAGCTCTGGAAATCCTCATAAGATAGAGAATTATTAGAAATTGCATGAAGCATTTTTATAGGCACGTGTGTTGTTCAAAGTGGAATTACTATTTTGCAGTGATTTCTTAGCTCTGGAAATCCTCATAAGATAGAGAATTAGAAATTGCATGAAGCATTTTTATAAGCACGTGTGAAATAGAACTGCTACTGTGTAAATACTTTTGAGAAAACTGGTAAATGATCATTCATTTTTGACGTAATATCCTCCAAGATTATTTGATACTAGAAGATATATTTAATGTAATACTTTTATTCTCTAGGAATCAAAATTAGATGTTGAGATGCTAGAAATAAAATACTGCCTTTACATAAATATTTCTTTTTAGTTGAGATTATTTAATATGCAATGCTAAAGAATTAATACAAATTATTCTGAACATTCATGGAGATTATACCTTGTGGTAAAGGCTGGAAATAGAGACAGCGAAAGTGTAAGTGGCAAAGACAAAATAGAACAATAATTTCCTTTATGAGATTCAGCACTAATAGCATATACTAGAAAAGCTTCAGAATCTAATAGCTAATTTGCTCCTATACTATCCAACATTAAAAGATAGAATTTTTGAATTATAGAAAAATTTTTATATAACGTAAAGATTTGTACCAAAACTTTATTAAATCAGATTTGTATTATCACTTAAATGTATTTTTCTGCTCTTTGACTGCATTAAAATTCTGCTAGAGTAAGCTCTGATGGACTACTTTTGCAAATTCTTCTGTCTGTAAAGGATTAACAATGATGCTTGTGAAGAGCAACCTGTAGTTTGCACTGATTCCTATGCAATGTCCTTCCACAAATCTGTGAAAACATTTGATATATACTTGGAAAAAAATACTGTCCGCATGAAAAAAAAAAATCCTAAATCCTTTGAAAATGCTCTTTTTAATACATTTCCTTCATTATACCTCTCCTCTTTTCAACAGCATTCCAATTTTCTTTTCAATGAATGCTAAGAAAGCTGTAATTCACATTTTCTGAAAGTGAGATCAGTTTTCAGTCAAGTAATTGATTAAGTTGTGCTACAAATAAATCTCCAGATTGTAGATATCTACAATGAAGTAACTAAGCGTAGGGCCTTGGTTCAGTTGTCCCAACATAATCAGGAAGTGTCTACATGTTGCATCTGCATGTGGGCAACTGAACAGAATTCTGGGCATCTTCTACTGACTGAATCAGTTATCATATGTAACTGGCCTATAGACAGTTAAGACATGGTTCAACTGCTGTAATTACAGTGTTTGATGCATTTTGAAATTCAGTTGAGTTTCTTGGAGTATCTCCTTCTGCTGGTCCTGAAGTACACAGATCTCTTCTAAGACTTATTCAGTATCAGCCAGTCCCAATGGAGGTTTTGGATACTCCTTGCTTCTCAAATGACACTTGGTGTTTTTGCCTATGAAAAAAGTTGTTGGGTTTTTTTAAAAAAGATCAAGAGCTTAGTCCCCTCTCCAGCTTGGAGCAGGCTTTGCCACTAAAGCCAGTGTCATAGCCTATAGCATAGAATCATAGAATCATACAGCCCTACACCACCGTAACATTAAACCATTTCCTGAAGTGCCACATCCAGCCATTTTTTAAACACGGCCAGGGATGGTGACTCCGCCACCTCCTTCGGCAACCCACTCCAGTGCTTCATTACCCTTCCGGTAAAGAAGTTTTTCCTAATATCCAGTCTAAACTTCCCCTGGTGCAACTTGAACCCGTTCTCTTTTGACCTATCGCTATTCACCTGGGAGAAAAGGCCAACACTCGTCTCACTACAGCTGCCTTTCAGGTAGTTGTAGAGAGCGATAAGGTCTCCCCTCAGCCTTCTTTTCTCCAGTTTGAACAGCCCCAGCTCTCTAAGCCTCTCTTCATAAGACTCACCCTCTAGTTCCCTAATCATTCTGGTTGCCCTTCTCTGTACCTTCTCCAGCACCTCAATGTCCTTCCTGTACTGTGGAGCCCAGAACTGCACACAGCACTCGAGGTGTGGCCTCACCAGTGCAGAGCACAGGATCACAATCACTGCCCTGGTCCTGCTGGCCACACTATTCCTAATACAGGCCAGGATGCCATTGGCCTTCTTGGCCACCTGGGCACACTGTTGGCTCATGTTCAGCCAGCTGTCCATCAACACACCCAGATTCTTCTCTGCGGAGCAGCTCTCCAGTCACTCCTTCCCAAGTCTGTAGTGCTGCTGGGGGTTGTTGTGGCCAAGGGGCAGGACCTGGAATTTCGCCTTATTGAAACTCATGCGGCTGGCCTTGGCCCAGTGATCCAGCCTGTCCAAAACTCTCTGAAGTGCCTCTGCCATCAAGCAGATTGACACTTCTACCCAGCTTGGTGTCATCTGTAAACTTACTGAGGGTGCACTCTATCTCTTGGTCCAAATCAGTAATAAAGATGTTAAACAGGAGTGGTCTCAGCACTGAGCCCTGGGGGACACCATTCGTGACCAGCCATCAGCTGGATTTAACTCCAATTACCACAACTCGTTGGACCCGGCCACCCAATCAGTTCCTTATCCAGGCACAAGGATATGCATATCCATGCCATGGGCAGCCAGCTTTTCTAGGAGAATGTTGTGGGAAACTGTGTCAAATGCCTTGCTAAAGTCAAGGTAGACAATATCCACAGCCTTTCCCTCATCCAGTAAGCAGGTCACCCTGTCACAGAAGGAGAACAGATGAGTCAAACAGGACCTGCCCTTCCTGAACCCGTGCTGACTGAGTCTGATCACCTGGTTGTCCTGCATGTGCCTCATAATACAGCTCAGGATGATCTGCTCCATCAGCTTTCCTGGGATGAAGTTAAGCTGACAGGCCTGTAATTCCTTGGATGATCCTTCTGTCCCTTCTTATATACGGGGGTAACATCAGCTGACTTCCAATCTGATGGAACCTCTCCAGTCAGCCAGGACTGCTGATAAATGACGGAGAGTGGCTTGGTGAGCACTGCTGCCAGCTCTTTCAGCACTCTTGGGTGCATCCCATCTGGCCCCATAGATCTAAATGTTGCAGCAGGTCAGTGACCATTTCCTGCTGGGTTGTGGAGGGTCTTCCTGTTCCCAGTCTCAGTCTTCTAGCTTAGGGTGTTGGATTCCCTCTATATAACTGTCGCTGTTAATAAAGACTGAGGCAAGGAAGTCATTGAGCACTTCAGCCTTTTTCTCACGCGATGTCACTAGTCGTCTGCCCTCATCTAACAGGGGATGGAGGCTCTCCTTGACCTTTCTTTTGTTATTAATATGTTTATAGAAACTTTTCATATTATCCTTAACCATAGAGGCCAGATGAACTTCTATAGGCTTTGGAGTTGCTAATTTTTTTCTTACATAGCCTACATAGCCTAAATGTTGAGGTCTATTCCTGCTTGTCATCATTTCTAAGAAATATCAATCTGTGCAGTGAGCAAGCAGTAAATCTGATGTAAAGGAGATAATTGTGATGAATTATCCTTGGGGCAGTCACTTCCCTACAAGCATACATTTTTATTTCCTGAGAGGTTTCTCTAGCCTTCCACCATCATATGCCTGAACCTTCAGCTGACATTAGAGGCAAAGAAGAGCACATGGCAGCTGAGAGGAAGCTGTTGACCACTGAGCACTTTAATTTGTCTGTATCTCATTCATATGAAGGACTTTAAAGAAGCCTCCGTCACGTCACTATGTGTATGCCAGGGACCTCACTTAAGATACATACTACCAACGTACATTTTTCTTCCTGGGGCTTGCCTTTCTGCAAAGACTAAAATTTTTCCTTGATTATCTAGCCTCAGCATTCTTTCTGTCTCTGAATGATACTGCACTGAGTAGTGAAAAAGAGTAGTTACATGTATCTAAAAGGTTTTGACAAAGGCAACATGTTTAATATAGTCATGCAAATGTTTCTTTTGATAAACACTAAAAATATGTTCGGAACAATAGCAATTTCTTGAATCAGTTGAAATCTTTGCAAACTGGTAATGCTAAATTAATTAGTTAATAGCCTAGTAGTTTCAGTAACTGTATATATCTTGTGCCACACAGACTTACAAATATAAAGTAATATTCAGACTAAGAAATCACAATTATGGCAGTGTAGTAAGTCCTATTTGAGGAAGGCTATTTCTGATTATCAGAAAATTGAATATATTGCAATACAGCTGAGTATAAAATCCACTTATAATTTTGGTACTATAGGGAGAAGCATTAATTCAATAGTCGAACTTCTCAATGACAGTAAATCATTTTTTTTTTAGTGAATAAGCTCCTTTTTTAAAACACTAAGTTATTCTTAGAGCACTTTCTAAATGGCTGCAAATTGCAGTTACAGTATGACACTCAGATGATTCATATGATATTTTCTGCTTATATTAACTGGATATTTTGAAATGGATATTCCTGGTGAGAAATGTGAAAGAAAAAAAACATTTATATCACAAGATAGAACTGTAGAGCTCGTTTTACCCCTAAGAAACTGAAGAACATCATGAGGTTTTATAAAAGTATTAGGTTTTTTTCTTTTCCCACAAGGAATAATATTTTGAGGGCAGGTAATAACATTAGAAGAATTTTTTCTGCTCCTAATATGGTGATTTTCCTAAAAAACTCTAGATAGTCTTAAAAAAATGTTTAATATTCTGGATTATTTGCTGCTTATTTGGGGGTTAATGATTTGTTGTTTGGTCTTTTTCCTGTCAGTTGCTTGGTTTGAGATATTGTGGCTGAAACATATATATTTTTCTTCTCACTTTTTTCTTCCACTCAAGCAACAAACTTGCAATATATCACAGCTGTCATTATAATGAGAGAAAACATCATGATGCAGCAGAACTTAGTCAATTCAATTACGTAGAAGTTGCAGTGAAATTATTTTTGATAGAAATGCACCTGCTGAGGCTGCCTGCTAGGCTAGTCCACAATTAGATACTATGCAAAAAGTTATTAAAAAGTTCATTTAGACAATTTATCTCTCAAGTGTGGCAGGGGAATACTCCCCTGAAGGAAGGATCAAAACTCTAGAGAATTGTTTATTTCAAAAGTAAAGGTAGAATATGCAACCTTGTCCTAGCAAAGGCAAAGACACACATTGTCTTGAAAAAAACTTCAAAGATCTAAAAAATTTCATAAATGGGATCAATCGATCATTGAACTATATAGCCTTGGTCCATAGGTTTAAGGCCAATGCAAGAAAGATGAGGATTCCTCAAAGATTAAACCCCTGAACAGTTCAAATAAGAGTGTCTCTAATTAGCACTCAACTGTCATTGGATTTCATTGGTAAAAATAACACAATAACAGAAGGTAAAAGAAGCTTGCTATAGAAAACATCCCAGAAAAATTAGAAAAGGAAGATTATTTCTTCACCCCAGCAGGACCAGGAAGAATAATATATTTCACTGTGTGAATAACCTTCTGATGGGGATCTCATTGCTCCTGGTTGGTCATGTCAAATCCAGCAACTGAGGCAACAGCTTATGATGCTAGCATGAAGTAAAACCTTTCCATAAAAATATTCATACTCAGAACAGTACCCATTCACTTTTCTAAGAAGGTAATAAATCATTTCTGGAACTTAGATCTTCCTGACTGCTAGAGTCATTTTTTTGTGGATTTTTTTCCCAGCTTATTTTTTAAAATTATGATAGTTTTGTGTCATTTTTTACCATAATAAGAATGATCATTGTAGTAAATTAACAATTTTACTTGGTTCATATTTTGAGTTTAATAAGTGTTTGATTGTTTTATTCACTAGCTTGCAAAACTGCCCTTTTATATTCTTCTATCTGTGAAGATTTTGTTTCAGTAGTCGTTATCAGCAGTGTGAAAAAGATACAGAAATCATTTTCTCTTCCATGGTATTGTTAACTGCATAGTTTAAGTGAGTCTGAATATCGTCACTGTAAAAAATGACTTGTATATTTAGGGGTTGTTTTGAGTTTTCAGGAGCATTTGGCCATGAAGGATATATCAGGAAAAATGTAATATCTTCTTAGTGTTGAGGAATGACAATTCGCTTCTTAAAGCTGGACAGCAGATGGCCAGCATGTCATTGGTATTTTCCCTTTGTAAAAACATCTATAAAAATCCAGCAAAAAATATATACATGAGGTTCTTCAGTAACTTCCCAAAAATTATTAGCAGGCAAATAAAGTTCTTATAAAAGACTTTGTAAATGATGACTTTTCATCAAGTATATTGAATATCAGAATTAAAATGTATGTATAAATGAATATATTTTAACTGTATATTTAGAAAAAAACCACCTTGTATATTGTTTACATACGAATAATTTCAACATGATACCTGAAAGAAGGCATGCAATAACTCACATTAATATGTCATCTACAGAAATCACAAACTCCTATGCACATAGAGAAGTTAAGATTTTTTTTTAAAAAAAAAATATTCTGAGATTGATTTATTTAGAGAATCTGACTTTGAGTATGTGAGTGGAAGATGGAGTCTGAGTTCATAAACTTGATCTGAATGGCTTCCCAGAAGAATTTTGGTTCCATTTCAAATCAAACATGGCAAGTATTTTTTTTCCCAGATGTTGGCACAAAATGATGCTTGTCTTGTGAAAACTAATGAACTTTTGAGATATTTGTCTTTGAGGGCTGCAATTATATGAGAAAGTATCACAGTTTTTGACATCTTAGAATGCCTTTCTGACATGTGATAGTTTCCAGCCGCTAGCTGAGATTTGCAGTTAATTCATGTGTGCAAAATATTGTAGTGGCCCATTTTCATATATATATTTTATCAAGTATTTTCAATAGGAATTGAAGACATGAAATATCTGTGTTCTGCTTAGTTTAATGTTTTTGGCCTTGTTTTGTAACAAATATAAAAGTGTACATAACTGAAAAGAAGACCTAGTAATGCTACTGGTAGGTGTTGAAGCCCTAATTCTGTATAGAAGTAACAATAGCATTTCTAGTTGTGTATCAGAGAATCACAGAATCATTTAGGTTGAAAAAGACCTTTAAGATCATCAAGTACAACTATTAATCTAGAAATAATGAGTCCAGGCCTAAATCATGTCTCTAAGGACCACATCTACACATCTTTTTAAATACCTCTGGAGATGGTGACTTAATCACTTCTTTGGGCAGCCTGTTCCCGTGCTTGACAACCCTTTCAGTGAAGACATTTTTTCTAACAAACATCCAATGTAAACTTCCTCTTGTGCAACTTGAAACTATTTCCTCTCATCCTATATCAGTAATTATTTGTACATATACAGAGTTTAAAATTATTCTTTCAAAATAATGAAGGAGTTTCAAACTGGTCAGTTAAAATAATTATGCAAATACTGTTAATAATTGAATCATAGTTTATTCAATTACATGAATAACTCAACTAAGTTCCATGGCTTTTTATAGCTCAATATATGCCCTTGTATTCATGAATAATTAATCAAGCGACAACACAACTGATGGAAACAACAAACAAACAAACCCATAATACGTGTTGGTTAACTTGTGAAAAGGTTAAGAACATCACATTTTCAAATATCATGACCTAACTTTAACGACCCATTAATAGGTTGACATTTGCAGTATTGTTTTTATGTAATAACACATCACATGCAAAGATCAGCAAGTGCAATGTAACTGCTTATCTCAAAGGAGAAAAATAAGTAATAATGGTACAAGAGAGGTTAATAACAGGTACAGGTCCAGCCTGGCTTTCATCAGTCTCTTTAGAAAATGAACTGGGAATTGCTGTCAACTCGATTGGAAAATGGAGAGGAGAAACAGATACATATGGGAGACATCAGTCAGAGTGGAGAAGACTGGTCTGTGTGAAGGTTGTTTGCAAGGTTACCTGCTCTGACGAAACTGAAAGCTGGAATTTGCATCTCAAAGCTTTGTTCTTTCCTCAACACAGTGTCACATAAATTGTCCGCCCTGGGGTTTTAATTTCACAGATGTCTAAGCTCATTTAGAAATTAAAGTGCAATAATCTGTGATCCACACTGTATCGCATAATTCTGATTTTTCTCAGCTAATGCTACATGGTGATTGTTCTGTTTACACATCAAAATTGTACTCAAAGTTAGGGTGGAGGGTTTTTTTGTTTAGTATGTTGTGCATTTATTTGAAGTTTAAAATATTGACTATTTTTTCTCTAAATTTTCTGTTTTATATTTTGGGGAAATTCAGATTTTTTTTTTAATTATTCTTATAATAGGTGGGCTTTTATAATCCCTAATCAGTATAGTTTTATGACATATATTTTGTAAAGATTTTAATTATATCTCTGGTTTTGTGTGTGCAAAAAGAAAAATAAATCCATTCTACTGTCGAGGGAGCTTTTCAGCAATTTAACTGTAATGTGAGTCCTAGTAAAGTAGTGTATTGATTTACTAGAGGAAATTATTTGATTAATCTTAGTTGTTAATTGAAGGTTTAAATTTGCATAAAAATGTATATTTGCTTATTCCATATTGTGTTTGACAAGACAGGATAGAAACCAGCAAGCAACTCATCAGTAGAACTTGAGCCAAGGCTAACATGTAAGAATGTGATTGAAACTTCTCCACATGAGGAACATACCTTTTAAAAAAATTTAAAAAAATAAAAAAGAAGACATTTATAGTCTTTAGTCATGGATGCTCCATCTCCAAAATGCTCAAGGAAATAAATATTATTTGGAAATTTCTTTTACTAGCATCTTAATTTTGCCTTTGTGGATTATGTGCAACAGTTCTGGAGCTCCAGAAACCATCCTACAAAACACTGGCCTTGCAACTTTGAAGCTACTTTTCGGTTTGAACAAACCTCTGTCTTGCAGCTGTAACAACATTTCCTGAAGCAGACATAGTCTCTCCAGCAATCTGTTCACTATTCAAAATTCATAACCTAGAATTACATCCCCAAAACGTAATACAGGTTGTGGAACTCCATTGCAGTGCACAATTGGCACACTTGGGTTTTTGAAAGGCGTGTGTTACAGATTCTTATATTGCAGTTGCACAAACTGACATGTTAAATGTACCTCTCCAGGTCACCCTCTGATGTTTTCATAGACACTA
Source organism: Apaloderma vittatum (assembly GCF_000703405.1). Taxonomy (NCBI): domain Eukaryota; kingdom Metazoa; phylum Chordata; class Aves; order Trogoniformes; family Trogonidae; genus Apaloderma; species Apaloderma vittatum. Next base: position 58,888 of record NW_009697317.1, on the reverse strand, counting down.
AAGGCCCATTACATGATTTCCTATAGTCTTAAAAAATAGCAGAAAACTAAAAAATTCCATGATTATATATAAACATCAAATTAGCCCAATTAAACTGTGTCTCTTTGAATTAATTTCCTTTTTTTTTCCTCTTCTATATTGTTTGTTGATGACTGACCAAGCAGTCTTATTAGACAAACAGAACTGCATTAAAATACAATATAGATTCAAAACAGCAGTGAGGAACATTAACTACTAATTTGCAGTTAAATTATAAAAGGCAAAGAAGGGGTGAAAACAAAAAAGAGATGTTCTGACTGAAATTTTTATAGATTTGTCACTGCTATTGAATTGTCAGCTCCAGCCTCACACACTACCGACAGAGTTTGCTTAATAAAACATTTTCTTAAGAAAAAACAATAAATCGTAATTACACACCTTACAGTATGATTGTCATGAAATATACGATGTTGCTCCACCTTGGGCACCAATAAATCTGTTGAGGGTTAGGGCTGGGCTGCCAGTGAACATTGACAGACACTCTCTAACCCCTCTGCTTCTCCAAAGAGGAAGGGAAAGCGAATGAGTCAGAGAGATTTACACATTGGAAAAGAAAACTGAAGATCTTTAATAAAACAGCAACAGAGACATATACACAAATATACAAAACTGATATTGAACCTGACTCCCTCTCAAATAGCAGTCCCCACTGATGCTGTAGAGCAGGCAGGCATTAGGGAAGTCCCAATCTCAGTGGTAGGGGAAAAAGTGCACACTGGATTTGTATTCAAGAACTCAGGATTGAGATCAAAGGCAGAAGATTGGACGGTGCCCTTCTTCGATGCTGGCCATTTAAAAAGAGAGCTTAATGCCTGTGATCCTCCAGCTTTATACCGAATATGATATGTATGGAATTAAATATACTTGTTGTTCATCTGTCCTGTCTGTTACACACTGGAGATGCAGTCTTTTGCTGCCTTGTGACCCCTTTACTTCCCAGTACCCCTAGCATGGCACACAAGATCCAGCAGTGGCCTTGGTCACTATAGGAGCAAGTATAGTCAAGAACCTTTCTGCATACTAATCCCTCCCAGTAACTGTAAACATCAGGCGTTATCACTTCTAGTAGCAGACATTGTCTTCAATAAAACATGCTACTAACTTCAGACAGTACAATCTCTCTGAGGAGACTGAGTTGAAAAGTAAAATCGCTGGACACAGTTGGTTCTGTTTAGCTCAGGCCAGGACACAGAGACACATTGAGCCCAGGCAAGTTTATTTCAACATCCTATGACTTACTCAGTCTAAAGACTTGGAATTTCTGCAGTTTCAGTCTCCACCGTTTAGTCACAGGCAGGGTGAGAGCATAAAACAGAAGTTCTCCTTTACATTTTACTGTAGGTATTTTTCAAATAAGTATCTAACTACCACTAAGAGTGGTAATCATCTCACTCTACCTGCAATCATCTGTATCTGATCTAGTTACCTTTGAATATCTTTGTTAAGGAAGGAAATAGGCATTCCTAGGGCACATCTCATTCAGATATCGACATCTAGGTCTAGACTCAGTTGCCTAAATGCAAGGACTTAAAGCCATTTGAGATGCTCTAAGACAGCCAAAACTTGGGGACTGGGAGATGTTTGAAACGGCTTTCCTACCATTTGAAAAAAACTCAGATGTTACAGGTTCCGCAATAACACTATTGACCTTGGTGCTAACCTGGAGTATGCAACTCCTCAGTTATATGCCTTGTATTCCTCAGAGTTAGTTTTGCATTTGACTTTGACGCTTGGCTGGACTACAGTGGGAACATGATGAGAACGAAGCAGCAGAAAGCATGAGTAGTCATGAAGTGGTGATGTGGCTGTAGTGACAAGACAGGATTAGAAAATAGTAGTAAACTTATTCAATGTGAAAAACAATGCGTGAGGACCCAGCCTCATAATAACTGCATTAAGGTTTTAATTTGAGCACCTCAGTTTTTCCTTGACTGTATTGAGAGCTTTTGAGAACATGGTATCATTTTGAAAATGCTTTTAATAAACATTGTAGGAGTGGCTCCTGCAAGATGTAGTGCTTTGAACTGCTCCTGGAATTAGTGAAAGAAGAGAGTTTCTCAGTGCTGTGAGAAATGAGCTTAATTTACCCCAGGGTCCTCCTGCAAACTGAAGGATCATTATTCTGTTTTCTTAAAAAAGATTTGCTGCACTTGAAGACAGGGGTTTCTCTATTTATTAATGAAATATTGAGTAGGATTTTGGGGCACTTTGAGATTTTCAATTTGTAGTTGTTTGACCTTGGCCAGCGGCCAGGTGCCCACTCAGCTACTTTATCACCCTCTTTCTCTGCTAGACATGGGAAGAAAATATAACAAAGGTCCCATGCTTTGAGATAAGGACAAGGAGATCACTCACAGCTACCATCCTGTGCAAAATAGACTTAATTGGGTGAAATTAGTTACATTATTAAAGAACAAATCAGAGAAGAGTAGTGAGAAATAAAAACAGATCTTAAAAATATATAATAACACCTTCCCCCATCCCAACGTGAGTCTCTTCATGGGGTGCAGTCCTTCAGGGGGAAACTGCTCCAACATGAATCCCCTGCAGCGTCACAAAAGTCCTGCCAGCCAACCTGCTCCAGCTCTCCCTCCCCCCCGGCCACAAGGTCTGGCAGCAACCTGTTGCAGCACAGGCTTCCCACAGGACTGCAGTCCCCTTCATGCATCCACTCGCTTCAGCGGGTCACCTCCATGGGCTGCTGGTGGACAGACAGCCTGCTTCACCATGGTCTGCACCACGGCCCAGGGGACTCTCTGCTCCAGCACCTGGAGCACATACTCCCTTCACCCTTCTTCACTGACCTTGACGTCTTCACATATTCTCGCGTCTTTGTCTCTGCCAGTTGTTGTGGCACAGTTCTCTTTTCCCTGTTTATTAAATATGTTTTCACAGAGGTGTTTCTGTCCTATCATCACTGATAGGATCAGCCTTGGCCAGTGGTGGGTCCCTCTTTGGAGCTGGCTGGCATTGGCTCTGTCAGACGTAGGGGAGCTAAGGGCAGAAGCCACCCTTGCAGACCCCCCTCCACTGAAATCCGGCCAGGCAAACCCAGTACATGTTTATACTGAATATAATCGTGAAATCTACAGTAAACTGAGTAATGTAAAAATAAATGCATTACATCTATAGCATAGCAGAGTACTGAGAACATGTTTCCATTCTTATTGATTTCATCAAGGATTGGATACAACAGAGCGTGTTTGGAAATATATTGGAAATTGCTGTGACAAAAACATATATATATCTTTATATAACTCATGGTTGATGGAAGAATTCACCAGGATGCTCATGAAATAGAATAATGATAGTTTTTCATATTCCTGATGAATTACTGAAATAAATGTAAAAGAAGTTCCTTTGAAAACAGAAATACACAGACATAATATATAAATACATACATGTTCTTTGCATATATGCTTCAAGTCTAGGTTACTAGGATAGCATTTACCTATGTCTGCAATACATAAAACATGCATAAACTAATGAAGACTTTCTCTTTAACAGGAAACATTCCCCTATATAAATGTATCAGTGTATGTATACAAACAGTGTCTGTACAGTCCTCGGTATATAGTGCATGTCTATGTGCCAGCTTTGGTCCTCACACACAAGATCACACATAGATATCAACCACATGACAAGTCTGTTACCCAGATAACAGGAGTTCCTCGTTAGTAAGGACAGCAAGCATCAAAAGTGGTAATTATAATTATCTGCACTACTTAGGCTTTACTCCTTCCAAATCTCCTGATTTAAATTAGCAAAAAAATCTTTCTTCAAGTACATTATGCAAGTTGACGATATTCCTTTCTTTTCTTTTCACACAGTGTAATAGAGGTCTCTGCAAAGATACAATTTAAAGGATGCCTATCAGCACTTCAAAGCCTTCTATTGTATGGTAGACTGAAGTTTATCTTAATCAATGTTTGATATAATGAAAATATCTTGACAGAAGTTGAGATGCTCAGAAATAAGTCTCTGATGCTTCATTATGTATTCACGGAAAGGTGAAATTTGTGGCAATTATCCACACCTCTGAAATGTAGCACATTGGATTAGCAGTTATAATTAGCATTCATTTTTATGAAAGTCAGTTTACTAGTATTATTTTTCTTACCGTAGGTAATATTCTTAATGCTAATAATATTTTATTCCATGAGCAAAAATACTATTATTGTGCAGAATAACATTTACTGCAGTTAATACATCACTGATTTAAGAAAACAAGATTCCCTAGAGGTCTGAAAGACTTTGCTGATCTAAATAAACTGTATATAAAAACACACACCACCCCTAAAATGTTAGGGAAACAACTGCAGTCAGCTGCTTCATATTCCAGAGAGACCCTAGAGTTTTTTAAAGTTGCAGTAGATTTCTGGGACAATTGTAGTAGATTTCCAGAACCCAAATCTGGAAGTATGTAATTCACATCCCCAGGAAAGGCAATGAATCTGGTGAAGGGACTTGAGAACAAGTCTTACGAGGAGCAGCTGAGGGAACTGGGGTTGTTCAGCCTGGAGAAAAGGAGGCTGAGGGGAGATCTCATTGCTCTCTACAAATACCTGAAAGGAGGTTGTAGTGAGGTGGGGGCTGGTCTGTTGAATCCAGTTAAGCACTGGAACAATCTGTCCATGGAAATGGTGGAGTCACCACCACTGGAGATTTTCAAAAGACATGTAGATGTGGTGCTCAGCGATGTGGTTTAGCGGCAGGCCTGGCATTCCTAGGTTGGACTTGATGATCTTAAAGGTCTTTTCCAACCTAATGATACTATGATTATTTTAACTAATAAAAGAAACTCCAGACATGATAAACTTCAAGAAATAACTCCTAAACAGCACAGGTCAAATGTCTATGAAATGCACTCAAGAAATGTGCAGCAACGTAATATTAGATCAGTACAGTGTAGATTCAGTGTTATTGAATGATATGTCTGATAAAGACTCTTTGAAAGTATGGATCTATAATTTTGATGTTTTACATATTCAAATTTAATTTGAATTTTTCTGGGTTTACTTTAGTTTTAGAGCCTGGAAGTTTCTTGTTCGACTGAAAAGACTGAATGAGTTTCCCAACAGACATACAGCATAGTCTTACAACCACTCCACTGAAGTGGTTGTGGATGGAGCAGGAGCTCCTATTTGCATTGCAGTGTTGTCTATAAAGCTCCACAGACTCTGCTCATTATTTCTATCATATTACATGAGTCAAAGCTCAGGCTAGGGCACGGTCACTTGGCTGTTTATGATATCGAAATGCTAGTGTGGGGATGACGTAATATTGGCCTGGAGCAATTAATACTTTGGGTATGTTTTACATATTAGCACAAATACAGGGTAAATTTACATGTAAGTATTTTGGGGAGAAGGAAGGAGATTTTCACTGTGTTGTAGGTGAGCTGTGCCATGCCTGTTCTGTAATCACAATCAGTCTCTGTCTATTTATTCCTGAATGTCTAAGTAGGGAATCAGTTAAGGGAATCAAAAGCTACCTTCTATTCCACTCACAATGTATTTTTTTTTTAACGTTAAGTTTTCATCCATTACTTATAGTGGAAGATTCTATTAGAATTTTTTTGCTTTGTTAGAAGAATTTGATTCCCAAATTGTGGCCAGTTACTCATCAGTTGCTGTTGTCAGAAAACTGATTTTTAGCTTAAGTAAACTTCTGCCTTTAATTACTTTTATTCACTAGATGTGTTTTATAGAAAATAATACTATTTTATATTAACCCATCTTTTACCTGACTAAAGAAGTCAAACTCTTATTTCTTTACATAAAATAAATTCTTTAACTCCCTTCTCAGCAAAGTACCTTTCATATACCAAGTTCAATGTGAATTAATAATTTTTTAGATTTCTAAATATGGTTTTCAGAAATCCTGTAGAATTATGCTAAATATACAGAATAATCTAAATATCCAGAATAATACTTATTATTCTCCACTTTTGCCTGATTTTGGGAGTTCACAGTCATTTTACAATTAGCTGACATCTGCAATATTTTTTGTTTCTTTTGAGTCTCTAAGTATTTCAGTCAGTCTATACTATTGATGATTTTTATCTAATTACTCTTATTCAGTCACCAGAAACATCCAGTTATTCCTGTGAGATACTCCAAACCGTTCTCTGTACTGACGAGAATGTCATCAGTAGATCTCATGACTACAGTCCTGGTCTTTGTGCCAAGGTCGTTTAATCAAAAATGTTTAATGACTTCAATCTTAAGAATGATTGCTGAGAAACTTAACCAAACACTTCCCTGTGGGCAAAGCTTTGCATACTTATGGTACCCAGTTGTCTTCTTGGCATGTTAACTACTTGTTTGGATAGATCAGATGAAAAAAGAAGAAAACTGGCATGTATTCATATTTCCAGTAAGTCACTGATAATGGATTTTTAATTAACTCCAGCTATAAAATGAAAATCTGAGGCTGTAGTAGAGAGGTACTTTAAACAGTATTTTTCAGCATCGCAAACTCGTGTCACAGACCCAGGGTGAAGACACAAAGAAATTATGGGGTGCCACACGTACATGTTTTTACCCCTGTACAATGAGGAACCAGATCAGATACACAGCACTTAATTGCTATTACAAACATATTGTGCTTCAATTAAGTTTATAAAGGGGTAGTGTTAAATATACTCGCTTCAGTGTGAACAGAATTTATTATCTTTTTGTAGGAGTCTCATCAAACAGGTTTGTATTCAAGTCCACATGCTGGCAAAGTTTCATAAACCTTAAAACTTTTTGATTCAGATTGGTCACTGTAGCAAAGTGTTTCCTTATATTAGAAGAATTACACATATTACAATACTTCTGGACTTCCGTATTAGTCTCTCTTTTGAGGCAATTCTATGAAAACTATGAGAACAGGTGTTTTTCTAGTCCCATTGTAGGCTTTACTCTTCTACCAGATCTCATTCCTAATACAACTTTATAATATTAGATCAAGAATTAACAGCTATTTGTTTAATTCTTTAAAATATTTCAGTTGGGCATTTCTTTTTCTTTTTCTTTTTCTTTTTCTTTTTCTTTTTCTTTTTCTTTTTCTTTTTCTTTTTCTTTTTCTTTTTCTTTTTCTTTTTCTTTTTCTTTTTCTTTTTCTTTTTCTTTTTCTTTTTCTTTTTCTTTTTCTTTTTCTTTTTCTTTTTCTTTTTCTTTTTCTTTTTCTTTTTCTTTTTCTTTTTCTTTCTCTTTCTCTTTTTCTTTCTCTTTTTCTTTTTCTTTTTCTTTTATTTTCTTCACTAGATGTGTTCTTTTTTTCCTTTTTTTTTTTCCTTTTTTTTTTTTCCCTTTTTTTTTTTAATCAGTATTTTAACAGACAGGATTTGTCACTCCTTGCAGGAGTCTTTGCAGGATTTTGGTGTACATGTCATTTGGATTGGTGGACTTCTTGCTATTTCTTTTTTAATATGGCCTGTGCTTTTTTGCAAGTCATACATCACTTCATTGCACTGTGGTTTTGCCTACAAATTTATTAATCTCTGTTTAATGTAATAGTCACTGTATGAGAATATATCCCTAATACATAAACTGTTTAAAAGTCAGTACAGAGAAGCACTCTTGAAAGAGTAAAGCTTTAAGGAGCAGTTATGAAAACATATTTGAGACAGTGTTTATCACTTCAGCTCAAACTCGAAAAATGCCCATGCACTGTGAGCAGAAAAGATTTATGTAGTGCTTAATCATACTGAATTGGGAAATACTTCTGTTTCCCTTCTCTGTAAGGTATTTCTAGACCCCCTGGAACACCAATGATCACCAAGGTGCATTTAGATTGCACATTAAACTTACCATATGGAAAAGCTCAGCTCTCATGATCTCTGTGAATGGCTTGTGTTACCCATCTCATTAGAATCAAACAAGTCCAAGATGCCTGAGTTGTGAAAACACTGGTATTTTGAGAGCAGACAGATAGGATTAGTTTCAGATTATAGTTTTAGAAAGAGTTAAAAGTTGAATCTGATTTTCAGTGCCTGACTCCTGCTATCACTTGCTTAATTTTAATGCCTTCATCATATACGACTGTAGCCTAAGGAGTGGCTTTCGGTTTTATATTTTCTACCATTTGGAACCCATTAATATAATACACTAGATAATTAGATGGCCATGTCATATAACCATTTCTTTTTGCATTGCATATGTGCACTTAGTTAAAATAACCGAGCTGTTGGAATTATATTCAGTATATACTCATATTAATCTCAGGACAGTAAAATTATGATAAAGCAAGTATTATGTAGATTTTTATGGCATTTTTGTCTTTCCAGAGCCCAAAATGTCCTGTTTTCTTTATTTCTGTGGGATCATTCTTAGTACATTAATTTGTATATTTTTGCTGTTTTGAAAAATGCTTGCATGCTGATTTTCTTTTCTGTCAAATGTTAATTATTTCATATATCCTTTTAAATATCCAGTAACTTACTGGCATGAAAAGTTATATTATTGCCTTTTATTAAGCTCTAGCCCTATGACTGATTAATTTAAGTCCAAATTGCATCTTAATTTATTTTGCCTCATCAGTAGTTTGAATCCTGTATGTTTTAATGCTACAGTCTTTGTCAGGGCAAAAACAGCTACAGCAAAAGAGCATTTAGGTTAACTCTAATTGACTTACCTGAGAAATAGATAAAAAGCACTCCTAGAGTCATGACACTTAAGAGGCTGAGAACCTGGTGTCTCCCTGCTGTGCCTAAAGAAGGTAAATGACTACAAAAGTATTTCTAGGCTGTATCAGGACGAAAACAAGTGCATTCACTTCAACCAGTAAGTCAGCCTTGCCTTCACATGGACTAGGAAATCTCACAGAGTTACCAAGGAGAGATATTTTCGGAAAAAGCTCCTCACTGCCTCTCAGAAATTATCTCCTATCTGAAGTGCAATGTATGAATATAATAGTGCAAACGGTCTTAGCAAAAGCTAACATATTAAATAGGGATATAAATTAATGGACTAGCAATAAGCTATTGTATTTTTTTTGAGAAAAAGAAAAAAAATAGAACAAAGATCATGGCGTCACGCATGCCCAGATTTATTCTCAACAATTCAAGAACGTAACTTAATTAGTAATATGCCTAAATTACAGATGTTGTTCCTTTCAGGGCATAAGAAATGCTGTTAAAAAAAAATTCTGTTCAGCCAGTGAAGAGAGATATCCTTTTGTGAAGATCTCTAGATGATAATGTAGTCAATTTATGTCAGGAATTGTATTCTACCTATTAATCATTCAAGTAAAAGTGTCCTACCTTTACTCAAAATTTAAATCTTTAACTGAGGGCCAGTAACGAATAAATCAGGGCTAGTTCCTTTAGAAAGAAGAGAGCAGCAATGTTCCCCCTCCACAACATTGCACAACTACTGACAAATTTGATCAAGGGACTGGTTAGCTCAGTCGGTTGAGCATGGTGCTGATAACACCAGGGTTGTGAGTTCAATTCCCATTTGGTCTCCATGTGTTGCCTGATCTAGTCGAGAGATGGCGTCCCTGCCCATGACAGGGAGGTTGGATTGAACGATCTTTAAGGTCCCTTCCAGCCTAGGCCATTGTAGGATCTAGAAGTGGGCCACCAGGTTCTCCTTAGACTCACGAAGCTAAAACTGACCTTTGAAAATACTCCTAGTATGAGTCACTTGATACTCCTTTGGTTGATGTGGACAGCCAAAGGGCCAGAAAGAGAGAAATCAAAAGGGATCCATGGCTTTTTACAAGGGAAGGTGCAGAAGCAGAATTCCTTTCTTTGTTTCTTGAAATGTAGATCCTAGAAGAAGATTTCAGTCTTTGTGCTTATTCATACTCCAGCAACTCAAGATTTGGACTCTTGTCACTGTGTCTCTGCCATAATTACTGTAGTAGATGTTTTGGTAGCCTCTGAGGACCCTTACCTGAACCTGGACTAAATAGGATCAGGTTATATCTGTGCCACCAAAAGTTGGTTTCTGGAGCACTTTTGTGCCAATGAAGTAGATATCTTCTGATCTGGGTTCTTAAAGTGTTGGGCGCTACTGGAAAGTGAATAGGATGAAGTGGTGGCTGTGACCCAAATGTAAATTCAGCCACCCTGTGTACAGGCTAGACAGGATTTAAAGGAACCAGATTTAGTTTTTCCTCCCTGTAAAATCAGTAGAACAAGCATCCCACAGCTTAGATTTCTCACTTTAATTTCAACACTTAAAATCAGTTTTTCACTGATTTGGATCTTGTGCGTGTACGTGTGTACGTGTGAGGGGCAGGCTATAAGGCAATTAGTTCTTTGATGGGGACCAAACATTTAATAGCATCTGTCTAATGCACTGGCTTCAGGCTAATCTGGCTGCTGTTCACATACAATTATTTGGAGAATGACTGAATGAGGAGGCCTCTCCTCTGATTAAAGAGAGATTCAAGACCATGAGGTTTCGTGTGTGTTAGAGGTCAATATATAAGAAAAAGCTTCTTACAGAACTCAAGCTGGAAATCATTATAACCCAATATTATAACCCAATAAAATACTTCCGAGGAAAAAAAAATGTATTTGAGCAAAAAATACATTTCCACAGTCTTTTCAATAACTAAAGTAACACACGCTATACAATTTAAAGGTAATATGAAGGAAATACTAAAATTACTTAGGAGAGCCACATATAAAATTTTTACTTGTACTCCAGATAACATACCTACAGAGATTTAGGGCAACTAAATTATGCCATATTACAGACAACATACTTAGTAAATGCTCAAATATTAAGCGTATTAATGTATTTATCAGTTTTGTATAGTAGCAATATTTCCTATTCTAAAGAAAAAGAATATATTAAATTTTTCTTTCTACTAGAAAAGAAGGTCTTTAAAAGCTCTTTTCCTGTTAGCAGTTTGAAGAGGAAAATAGTGCTATGACATATTGGCCTTGCTTTATACCTAGAAGGAATTGCTTTGAGTCTCGGCAAGGTCTAAACGACTCTGACTCTAATCCAGGTGTAATCAAGTTCATCCACTCGATACAGTCTTGTCTTAGAGGAACATTTTTCTGCTGAAGAGCAGAATACAGTTAATTGGATTGGAATGAAAGCTGTGTGTTTTCATCCACTAGAGAAGAACTGTAACTCAAATTGATTTGAGAGAAATTGGCATGATAAGTGAAAAGAAGAAGGTTTAGTTCACTGAGCCAGGCAGCAGAATACCAAGGGGCAGCAAGGATCACTTTTTAGCACATGGATATCAATCTTAGAAAGCGTAATCCTTAATATCTCACTTTGTAACTAGATATATTCTGAGCATTTTAGTGTTTATTTTAAGGCCAAATGAGCACTGAAAATTTATATGTCTTCCTGGAGTTTCAAAAAGTAGAAAAACAAGGAGAATCTATGCTATTCATATGCAGGACACAGATATTTGCTGAAATATGCTGAAAGATTGTTAAATGAGAACTCATTTATTTACAGTGACAATTTAAGAATACTGTTAATGGCTATCTTGCTATTTTAACTAAGGAAAAAAGGCCTTTGATTTATTTACTATGTGTTTGGTCTTAACTCTCAGGGGAACTGTATCACATGCAAAAGACATTGTGATGTAAGAAGTTTTGCCATTATTTTCCTCACATTTAATGTGCTATTTCATTATTTGGAACATAAAATAAAAGTCAATTGGACACTAAAAAAGCAGGAAGGGAATTCAGAAGAAACATTTATTAGCCATTTAGTTGGCAAGCTGAAAATAGTCGAGACTGAATGGAAATTTATGTTCAAAAAGATTTTAATATCAGATATTTAGGAAAACTTGTGCTTCAGTTTCTGTATGTCTTTTTATGGGCACTATTTAAAGAAAACAAAATAAAGTTTTTTGAAATGTACTACTGGCCCAAATTTCATTAAAATCGTTTAATTTGAATTCCCATTAAATCTTTTTTTTTTGTTCAAACAGTATTTAGCATAGCATCTTCTGTTTCTCTCACATAAATACATCTTTTTTTTTCTTTTTCTTTGTTATTTTCTGTCTCCAGACTAACAGAAATGTTCTTCTCCCTTGTTCTTCCACAACTGTTCAATATGAAGCCCAAGTTCATAAACTTCAGCAAATATTTTTGGTTGAATTCCTGGGACTTCATTACAAGGCTTATTTTTGCTCTTTCTGACAAGTTAAAGTTATCAGCAAGTAGAAGTAGACAGGTTAAGAAAGTCATGTCTGGCTAAATTGAGAGTTCTAATGAGGAGAGAAAGCTATAATAAGGTTTAATGAAATATTGGTTAAAAGAAACCTTTCAGAATGATAAAAGAATAAAAACAGAAGAAATTAAACTCTTAAATTTTTCAAAGTTAGAATAAGTATTGAAGGAAAAAACCTGAAGCCATATATGCTATATATGAACGCCATATATGCCAAGATCCAATATATATGAATGAAAAATAGCACATTAATTTGTAATACAGTATCACAACAAATGGTTACATTGTGTGAAGTATTAAAAAGTAAATTGATGCAACATTGGGAGGAAGTAGGATGAATATCAATTTGCATTGGTAAAAAGAAATTATTGTCATGTCTTCTCCCTCTCTTCTGCAGTCTAGCTGCAGGTAGAAAATCGTAGTCATAGAATCCTTTACATTGGAAAAGACCTCTAAGGTCGTCAAGTCCAACCATTATCCAAGCAATGTTGGGTCCATTACAAAACTGTTTCCCTAAGCACCAGATCAACAAGTCTTTTAAATATCCTCAGGGATGATGACTCAAACACTTCCCTGGGTAGCCTGTTCCAACCTTTTCAGTGAAGAATTTTTTCCTAATATTGAATCTCAACCTTCTCTGGTGAAGCTTGAGGCCATGTCCTCTCATCCTATCACTTGTTACTTGGGAGAAGAGGTCGACATCCACCTTGCTACAACCTCCTTTCAGGTAGTTGTAGAGCGTGATAAGGTCTCCTGGTGTCCTGTCCTCAGGCTCTTTTTCTAAACACTCTCAATTCCCTCAGCTGCTTTTTGTAAGACCTGTTCTCTAGTCTCGTCACCAGCTTCACTGCCCGTCTTTGGACATACTCTAGCACCTCAATGCCTTTCTGGGAGGCAGGGGCCCGAAACTGAACACAAGGTTCAAGGTGCAGCCTCGCCAGTACTGAGTACAGGGGTACAATCACTTCCTTAGTGCTGCTGGTCATAATAGAGACAGTTTGCCAAGGAAGACTGTATCCAAGACAACATCCACAGCCTTTCCCTCCCTTTATCCACCAACTGGATCATCTTGTCATAGAAGATCAGATTAGTCAAGCAGGACCTGCCTTTCATGCACCTATGCTGACCAGGTCTTCTCACCTCATTATCCTGTATGTGTCGTGTGATGGCACTCAAGATGATCTACTCCACAACCTTGCCCGGCACCGAGGTCAGACTGACAGGCCTATAGTTCCCCAGATCCTCCTTCCAGCCCTTCCTGTAGTCCACTGGGGTCTCCTGGGTTAGCCAGGGCTTCTGGTAAATGATGGAAAGGTGCTTGGTGAACACTTCTGCCAGCTCTCTCAGTACCCTTAGTTGCCTTCCATTCAGCCCCATAGACCTGTGCATGTCTAAGTAGTATAGCGTGTCGCTAATCATTTCCCCTTGAATTACAGGTGTTTTGTTCTCTTCTCTGTTCCTGTCTTCTAGGCCAGCGAGCTGGGCACCCAGAGGATAAAGACTGAGACAAAGAAGGCATTAAGTGTCTCAACCTTAATCTTCTTCCTATTTTTTTCCCCATATCCAGTAAAAGATAGAGATTCTCCTTGACCCTCCTTTTTTTTTTTTTTTTTTTTGTTGCTAATGTATTTATAGAAACATTTTTTATCGTCTTTAAGTTCTAGCTGAATTTTGATCCTTCTAATTTTCTGGCTGCATTACCTCATGACATCTTTGTAGTCCTCCTGAGTTGTCTGCTCCTTCTTTCAAGATTGTAAAGTCCCTTTTTACCCCTAGTTCCCTGCCAGCTAATCTTTCAGCACATGGAGAAGGCCTGTTCCTGCACCTTTCAGATTACCTTCTTGAGGAGTGTCCAGTCTTCCTGGACTCTTTTGCCCTTCAGGACTGCCTCCCAAGGTACTCTGTCAACTAGCCCTAATCTGCCCCCCGGAAGTCCAAGGTGGCAGTTCTGCTAACTCCCCTCCTTATTTCTCCGAGAATAAAAAACTGTATCAGTTCATGATCAATATGCCCAAGATGGCCTTCCACCATCAAATCTTCCAGAAGTCCTTCTTTGTTCACAAGAAGCAGATCACTACTTCTCCTTTCTTGCCTATCACTTCCAAAAAGTTTGTAAGCATTCAGTGCAGCACTCCAGTTATAAGAGTCATGTAACCATGTTTCTGTGATGGTAATTATGTCATAGTTTTCCTGCTTCACGATAGCTTCCAGCTCCTCCTGTTCATCATCCTTGCTGCATGCATTGGTGTAAAAGAACTTCAGCTGGGTGATTGATCCTACCACATTTTGAGAGGCAGAAATCCTAATTCCTATGTGACTATTCTCAGGTGCTTCTGTGGTTTCTAACATATGCATCTTTGCTGCCACATAGATCTCCATCTTATGCCTCCACCAAGAGGGCACATTGAAGGACCTTGGTAGCACACTGTCCCTCAAACGTTGGCACACTACTCTCAGTCTTACCTCCAGCAAATCCAGTTTTATCTTTTTACCCCTCCAGATCTAGTTTAAAGTTCTTAATACTAATTTTTATTTTTATTTTTTTTAATGGAAGAGGTTTTGATGCCAACTTAGGCCAACTTAGCTTTGGTGACACATCCAAGCTGGATGAACCATCATCCTTGTGATCATTCAATTCCACTTGCAGAGCCTCATACTTTTTATTCAAGAGTATCTGGGAAGATGGAGTGGTTGCAGAGGAGACATATCTGCTGTGCTGTCCCCTGTCCCCAGGGGACACATGGTACCTTGTTCCTTGAGTCATCATGTTCAGCCAGGCAGAGAGAAGACAGGGAATCCCCTATGTCATATATCTTGTTTGCCTGAAGAGAAAGTCTGAAATGAGTTTTAAACCAGGCAAAATAAGATATTATTGAAAAAATTTTTCAATATTTTTTTTCACATGCTGATAAACTATGGTGTTCAGTGAGCAATGATTACAGGAAAAAATCTGCCTGACTAAATTGCTGTGGAACTTTTATTTCTACTGCAGTAATTAAAAGAAAAATCAAAACCTAAAAAAGTATTAGCAAGTTATTTAATCATGTCTCTTGGCATTTACTAAACTGTAAGTATTACATGACAATCAATGTTCCACAAAACATTTGCAACTTAAGCTTTGATGTAAATAGTGCACTCATCTCTTACAGAAAGAAAAACAGACCGTGGTCAGTATAAGCAGTATCGTAATAATGAACTGGATAGGAATACCTGGCAAAAATACTTCTAGTTGGAAAATGTTGTTTTCTAGGCCTGGGAGGAAGTCTAGTTAAAACTAACGAAGGTAGAATAGGAAGGACAAAAGAGTGAGGCAAGCACATTCTCCTGAGGGCTGGAAGTGGCAGGTCTTGGACCCTTTGTCTCTCATGTCTCCAACACCTGCTGTGCAAATAATGGTGCTTCCAGCTACTCTTCTGAGAACCTGCTTTAAAATAAAATATTCCTCTCCTCCTTTGGAAGGGCTCAAATGCTTACACTAACGCAAGGAATAAGGGTTATATATGATTTACTGACTCAGGTCCCAGGAGAGGAGTTGCAAACACTTCTGTCATCCTCCTCACAATTTCTAATAAACTAGATTTGACATCTCACTGCTCTATGTTGGATATTGTTGATATTATTCTAACAACTTGCAAAGGCACCAGCTACTCTGCAGCTGCTGCACCCTTCTTGTTTGCACATGTG
The DNA here is from genome assembly GCF_000703405.1 of Apaloderma vittatum. NCBI lineage: Eukaryota > Metazoa > Chordata > Aves > Trogoniformes > Trogonidae > Apaloderma > Apaloderma vittatum. The sequence continues at coordinate 43,019 of NW_009697317.1, read as the reverse complement.
GATGAAAGCAGTCTTCTGTTCATTCGGCTTTGATCCAGAGTAGGCACACACCATTCAAAGACAGAGGTATGAGGCCCAGCAAAGGTGATTCTTTCTAATGTAATTACTGACAGCTATTCTGGACATTAGGAAGAAATTCTTCACAGAAAGAGTGGTCAGACACTGGAATAGACTGCCTAGGGAGGTGGTTGAGTCACCATCCCTGGATGTGTTCAAGTGTCGTTTAGATGGGGTGTTGGGTGATATGGTTTAGGGGTGACCTTGTAGTGTAGGGTCAATGGTCAGACTTGATGATCCCAAGGGTCTTTTCCAACCTGAATTTTTTTATGATTCTATGATTCTATGATTCACAGGAGTTCCTGCGATGGTGATAATGCATTGCTAAACTGTGGGAAGGTCTTATTTTCTATTAAAATGGGACTTTAAAGAAACACTACCTTTTAAAGAAAAGTCTCAAACACTAACTAATCTATAGTAGAAGTTAAAAGTCTTAAAACTTTTACACTGAAGTATTCTAAAATGTTCTGAAAGTTAGGAAAAATGCTTTATTTTATTTTATATAATTCTATAACAAGAATAAGTTTTATCTGAAAACTCTGCTTTCTTTTGTAAAGCATTTTCAATCAGCTTCTTGTACAGTAGGCAGTATCTGTTAAGAAACATTTTACGACAAATCGAGCACACTTGAAAACTGAGCTAGATATGAAACCAGAGAAGTGACATTACTGCATTCATTATGAAAAAAATAGAAAGGAATATTGCAGTGTTTTCTGTGGAAAGATGTTAAGAAAAGTTGTATTTTTTCCCCCAAACAAGTAAATGAATGAAAATAGCTCAACCCATCTCAGCAAGGACAAATCAGTTTTTTCATACGTTTGCGTTTTTCCTGGAATAGTGATACTCTATGATTAATTCAAATCAAGAAATTTAAACCATACTGGTCATTTTTATTAGCAGCTTGCAGGAAATTTTATTTAAAGGCTGCTGGCCAAAGACAACACTGCTGTTTATATTCCAATTTGAAGTTTGTTTCTGTCTCTTTGGATTAATTTAATTTTGATTAATTCTGATATGGATTAATGAAGACACTTGAAAAATTAAATTACAAAACATATCACAAACACTTTGTGTCATAGTCCTTCTCCAATCACTTAGACTTTATCATATCTAGAGAGAGTGCAAAGGAGAATGAACCTAGCCTTTTGGAGCCTTGAGTACATTTGTCTTGCATTCAGTTTAAAGGCCTAGTAAAGATTTTTTTTCTGAAATTGTTCCAAAATGTGCGGAATTTGTAATTACCTTGGTCTTGAAAGTATTACTACATTGACAACTGAGTAATGCTGATCCAAGTTATATTTCAAGTCATTTTTACATTGGGGTAAATCTACAGATATTAAATATAATTGTTAAAGCGTATACCTAAATAACCATATCGTTAGACATCTCCATAGACTCATTTAATGAAATTGAATCATTCCATGTTAAAAAAAATATTAAAATGTATCAGTCACTAGTGAAAAGGAAAAAAAAAATCTTCACTATATTACTGGCAGCTTTATGGATTTTATCAGTTTAAACTGATACGGAGAGAACCCACAAGACTGTTTTTTCAATTCATGAATGTTTTCAATGTTTCCATAATGATTCCTCACCAAGAATGAGAGAATACATGAGCAACAAATAAATTGCAATCTTCCTGTGAAACAACTTTACTTTTAAAGATAGGTCATGTATGGTGATGCTTGGCTGCATCCAATACATTAATATTTATTAAGCTGACAGAAAGTCAATTTCACTATAACTTGTTCTGAACCGGAAAGCAACAGTAAAAGAAAAAAAAAGGACATTCAGTTAATCTTTTGTGTAAATGTCATTGTGTATTTTAATAGCAAAAAATCTTCATAAACTTTAATGAATAACCCATATATAAAATAAAAATTAAAATCAAAACACCCTATATATACTCTTGTTATGCAGTGGTTTAGAAGTTCACTGATTTCCAAGTTCAATGGTCATTTGAAATCAAGCAAGTCAAGTATGTTCAACAGTCAACAATGCCTGACAGGAGTTTGATTTCTGCAACTTCTAAAGCAGTAGTGGGAGAATGTGAAATCATAGAGTCAGCACTACTAAACATGCATTTAGAAAAAATTAGAGCTTTGGTTTTCTCCTATATATGCTAAAGGTTTAGCCTTTAGTACTTTTAGGTGGAAGGACTCGTAAGCAGTCATCTAGTTTAATATTTTAATTTGGATAAGGAATGCACATCTTTAAGATATCTCTTGATTGGACTATTCACTGCTGGGTTTCTTTCAGAAAAAGTCAAATTGTGAGATACCGTCCAATACCTAACACACTCCAGCAATTAGAAGGAAAACAGGGAAAACCACACCAAATCCAAAATAAAACACTGAAATTCATGTGAACTTTGGACACACTACCAATTCCACAAATCTACACTCCAAAAATCCCAATTCTAATGGTTTACTGTCTTTGCTAAAGTAGATACTGCCTTAAAGTATTTTCCTGGATTTGACAGTCTGTTAAACTGACAATATACATATGGCCTAAGGATACCATCTGTATCAGTTCAGGCTCAGGGACGAATGGATTGAGAGCAGCCTTGTGGAGAAGGGTATTGGTGGATGAAAAATTGAATATGAGCCAGCAATATTTTCTCACAGCCCAGAAAGCCAAGTGCATCCTGGGCTGCATCAAGAGAAGTGTGGCCAGCAAGTTGAGCGAGGTGATTTCCCCCTCTGCTCTGCACTCATGTGACCCCACCTGCAGTACTGTGTTCAGCTCTGGGGCCCTTCAGCAAAAAAAGGACATGGGCTTGTTGGAGTGAGTCCAGAGGAGGGCCACAAAGGTGATCAGGCTGAACAAGTCTCCAGGGAAGAAGTTATAGCAGCCATCCAGTACTTAAAAGAAGCCTACAGGAAAGATGGGGAGGAACTACTTATCAGGCAGTGTAGCGATAAGACAAGAGGTAATGGTTTTAAACTGGAAGAGAGTAGATTTAGGTCGGATGCTAGGAAAAAGTTCTTCACTGTGAGGGTGGTAAGATACTGTAACAGGTTGCCCACGGAAGCTGTGGAAGCCCCTGTCCTGGAGGGAGGGCCAAGGTGGATGGGTTTTTGAGCAACCCGGTCTACTGGGAGATATCTCTGCACTTGGCAGAGGGATTCGAACTAGCTGATCTTTCAAGTCCCTTCCAACAAAACCCATTCTATGATTCTACCTTTACGGTTCTATGAACATCTTCAGTCAGGATATGCGATTTCAAAAGCCACATGACAACCACAGTAGTTCAGCTCACAAAGGTGTCCGTGCCCTCATTATCTTGCTATCAGTACACAAGGTAACTGTTTTAATATTAGATAACACTAAGACACAGCTATCCTCTCTACTGCTGTAGTGTAGCTTGTATATTTAGAGAAAATCAGTGGTAATACATGGTGAATTCAGGTGACCATTTTCTGCTTTGCTTTTATTAGTATAACACCACACGAGAAACCGTGAAGTAAATGACACTTAAATCCTCTGTACAACATTTCTAGTGACTGGATATGGAGAGCAAACATGGTTTGTGGGTGTTGTTTTACCACCATATAGCTTACAATCCACACCCAAGTAGCTGATAAACACACATAAATAATATAACTTAAGACAATTAAGCATGAAGGGCTGAAATCAGTGAATTATGTCTCCTTGAAGTATTTGTAGTTATCTTTAGGAGCTTCTGAGATAAGTCAGCAGATGTTTTCTTGTGACAGTTTTTTAAAAACAGACTAAAATAGAAACATTCCATAGAGAAAAGAAATGTTAAAAATAGCTATTAAAGTACTCAAGTGCTTATTTTTCTTTGCCAGTAACAAATTGTTCAGTGTTCACTGTAATTCCCTAACAGGTATTTCTTGAAATCAGAGTTTATGTTAGTCGCACTATACTTTTTCCAACAGACGTTTTTCCCATAATACTATTAAATATGCCTTACGTATTTTCCTGAAAATTCTGTTGAGTTCAATATAGATTTAGGGTACTAACTGTTATCATAATACTTATCTATGAAAAATGTTTAAGCTAAGTATTATTCCTTACATTTCATTTCTATATTTATTAGGAAGTGAAATTATGAACCATAATTTACTGACCAGATATTCTGTGTAGATTAATTCAAGGAGTTGGAACAGAAGAACTGCATTTATTGGGTTACATTTATTTACTGGGAAAACCAGCTGACATTTTAAAATTCTGTGATTGTATATTTGAACTATATAGAAGCACCATATATTTGATAAGTATTATTATTATTTGATAAGTATTATTAATTGCAATACAGCTACAGGATTTGTACGTTCTGCTTATTTTACAAAATTGTGACTAAGTCAGGTATTATTCAGATTCTCTTCATACAACTTTTATGATGGTATACTAGTCAAGGTTAATGTGCAGCAGGGAGATACTGCTCTGTCTTTCCACATTAGCTTCCTCCCACATAATCACGCACATTTTAAAGAGGAAAGTGAAATCGTGATTTCAGAGAAACTGCAACTAATATATTTGAACTATCTACAAAAATACATACATAGACAAACTCACTATTGGGCAGATTTTAGTGATTGGCAGCATTCTTGGTTTTATTTTTGAGAAGTAAATATAAGTTTTGTGCTACTTAGCAGCATTTGATATTTTACATAGTCTTAAAAATTACACTTTAGATATAAAAATTAATATTGCAGGTAGAAGTAGTAAACAGGTTGTCAAAGTTACTATAAATCAACATCCACATTTTATTACACATGTGCTACTTGGATCAACTGAGGTACTTGGAAAAATGGCTTACAATAGGAGTTACTACTTGAAAAAATAGAATATTTTTCTTGACATTTATGTTTGGAAAACCTTGTGTTTTATTAAAAGAGATGGAAGTGTTGCATTTTTAGCCAGCTGTAATAGAGACTTCTCATTGTGGGAGAGCAAAATTTACATTTTAACTTCAGAAAAAAAAAAACAAAAAACGAACCCTAAGTAATGATACTGCACTTTTGCTAAAAACAAATGATGCTTTCCACAGGGTTAACATAATTAAAGACATATTTTGGAAGCTCTACTCCATATTGTAATAGCTTATAGTATTCTATTTGTGTTTTTTGTTGTCTTTTTTTGTTATTTCTCTTCTTCATTTTAAAATAGGCTATTTGAATTTCAGACTCTGATAGAACAGGTAAGTTTCATGAGAAATGTGTTTGTTATGAAAGGATTTTTCTTTTCTTACATGATCTTCTTTTTTTTTCTCTTGATCTTTTTAGATTAACATTTTAGACTAATCTGAATTAACAAAAAAAAACCCAAATTTAGGAGGCAGTATTAAGAGACGGACAGCTGATCATCTTCATTGATTAATTCTTAAATTTATAATGTTATTTTGGACATCTTCAGTTGTTTCTCTGTAGGTGAGGCAAGTTGTAAGGGCTAGCTCTGAGCAGTTTGGACATAAACCAGCCCATGCTCATATACCACAGACATAGTGGTAGTAGATCATGACACTGTTTTCCAGCTATTTACTCTTCTACTATTCTTCTTTATATGATTAATTCTTACAACCTTTAGGATTCGTTTTCACTAGTCTACAGTATGTATTATTTTCTTAAATTTTTACTGTGGGTTTTTTTTTTCTGTTCAGTCTTACACGGTTTTTTTTAGAATCTTATTTTATGGGAGAATTAATTTATAAAGTACTGTTAAGTAAGTGGTGCTCTCTCTTTCTCTGCTTTTACACATACTCTGCTGCAGAAATATTCCTGTTCTGTGTTATGTTTCCAGTATCTCATAAATGACTCTCTCATGGGAGAAAACACAATGTTTGCCTTTTTCAGCATTATAGTAACAGACAACACCCAAGAGTCAATTCTGCATTTCTGTGTTCAGATAGGTGATGTTACCCAAGAATATTTAAATATATATGTCCCTATGAGCACCTATAGATATATTTAATAACAGAGATATCTGTCAGGTCTTTGACTGTAGCTTCTTCCTTTTAGAAGCCATATAAACCATATAATCCTCCAAAAGTCCAAATGAAAGAATAGTACTTGATTTCCATGTGTGAGGAGAGGACATAAAAGTAGCCAGGAGCATATAGACAAACTTCTGACCGATAGTCTTTTCTGGCCAAAAGCTAGGCCTCACCACCAGTGTGTTTTCTTATTAAACTTTGTTCTTAACTTTTTCCCTGTGCATGATACTAGCAAACTTTAAGCCAGAGTAGCTGTTAAATAGGCTAAGAGGTCTGGGCTGTTATGGTATTAACAAATGAGTAGTGAAGCACGCAATATGCTTCTTGAGTCAGACACCATTATCTCTTCAAACCAATTATGATAATTATCTGTTGGAACAAAGAGTCTCAAAATTTTTTCTAAAGTTGAGCAGTAATCAAAACAATTCTCTACTACATTGAAGTACCATTTACCCCATTTTACCATCTGTAAGAGAATCAGAGCTTTCATGTGAAGAACTATCTCACAAGAACACCAGTTCCTTTTCTGCTCCTTTTGATTCTCTTCCTTTAATAATATTGAAGTCCGTGTAAGGTGCTGATGTCTGTTTCTGGTTGTGAAAAATGTAAAATTAAGTTGCAACCCGGTATTAAATTCAACATGAAAATGTAACTAGGAAAATGTTGTACCAAGGAGCAGCATCGCAGCCCTCATGGTACTGAGATGGATGCACAAGGGACAGAAGGGAAGGATATTTCTGAAACAGTGACTTAGTTAGATTTAATTTCTGAACTTGTAACTTCAAGTATGTGAAACTCATTCCTATATTCACATGGATACACTCTCTGCTACCATTTCTGACTCTTCTCTTTTTGATTGGAAAGGCGACATTATGACCCTGGCACTGCCAAAATATGGTACTGGAACTCTGTGGCTACGGCAGTTTTTCAAGAGTGGAGACCTGAGCTTTGGCTCTCCTTAGCCTAAATTAGGACTGAGTTGGCAACTCCTGATGTAGGATAGGGTGGAGTGGGCGGGAGCTGCCTCTCTATTTCCTGGTGAAGCCAAACCTCTTTGCATCCAGGAAGTTCACATGCATAAAATCCTGAGGAAATCTTTGTGAGGCAATATGTTTCTGCAGCTGGTAGTTAAGACTTAGCTGTACCTGACAAGACCTAAAGTTTCCACCACTATTCCTTTGTTTATGCTTTTTGTATAATTTTATCAAGAAGATGAGTGTATAAACCCTTAAAATAATTCAGGCTTGAATTTAGGACCATGATGCGCATTCAACACTTTTGGATAATGTTAATGCAAAATAGAAAGATAAAAGCATAGTGCAAAGATAGAACAATTTAGACATTGCCATAATTATCAGCTCTGTCTGGATGAATGATGATAACATATCTCATTAGCATCCAGTACAGTTCAGCGCAAAACCAAGATAAAGAATGCAGTACATCTTAAGATGAACTCCATAAGGGATGAATACATGTGATACATTATCAAGCACAGCAAAAGAAAGTCAACAAAGTAAAAATAGAAATTGCTTCTATACATAGAGAGAGCCATTTTCCAAGCTTTACAATTAGAGATAGTTTACAAAATCATGCTTCTGACTTCAGTTGTACAGCTTGTCCTACCGGCCAAAATAAAATGCCTGAGGAAACACGTAAACTATTTCAGGAAGAAAGCATTGTTCTGAAGAATTATCTTTGCTGTTTCATTCCTTTTTTATTGTGGTTAGCTCAGAGTCTTCTGATTTATGAATCAATGAGTATTTCAGATCTCTAAGGTTAACAAAAGTCCATCACCTGCACATTTTGGTTTTTAAAATGGTAATTTTGAGCGAGATTGAAAATACTTTTTCTTTTTTGAAACTGTGACACTGTAGATGTAAAAGAAACATTCCTTTTTCCTAAAATAATTTATTCTTTTTTGCTGTTTAAGTACCTCACGAATATCACAGGCTGGATGTAGTCAGAAGGATGACGGAAAGCTTTGCAACAATCGTCTGTTTATAATCACAAGCACAGTAAAAAAAAAGAGCTGAAGACTGCCGGCTTACTTGTTACTTTCTTTCTTCACATTCAGTCCTGCAATAGATGCTCTGATTCTTTAGTCTCCCTCTGATACAGGCACCACAAAAAGGAGAAATCCTGTAAACTCTCCTCAAGTCTAAGCAGTCATCATATACGTTGCATTTGTCAGCTGCTGTCTTATAACACTCATTTTCTCAGCTGACACTGCTTAATGCATTTAGTGACCTACTTAAAAGTGTCTTGCTAAGCTCTTTTACATGGGGCACGAAATTACTCAACTCTTAAATTCCTGAGTTGCCAGCATGTAGTACCTCATCACTGCCAGACCTAGACCAAAGGCTTTTTTTGAGGTCTTTTGGGGTTTCATAGAATCATAGAATGTCCTAGGCTGGAAGGGACCTTAGAGATCATCTAGTCCAACCTCCCTGTTTTGGACAGGGACGCCACCTCTCGACTAGATCAGGTAACACATGGGGACCAAGGGGGAATCGAACCCATGACCTCGGTGTTGGTCCTTGTCAGCACCATGCTCAAACCACTGAGCTAACTGGCGTTTTGTTTCGTGTTGTTTTTTTTTGATAACAGAAATTCACCAAACCCTACCATTCTTTACATTAAGCCATTTTGGGCACTAGTTTTCAACAAAACAGAAAATGTTGGCACACAAAGGGAAGTGCTTATGGAAGGAAAAGAAGGATACTTGCAACCTGCTCTACTCAGCCTCCTCAAAACCCACTTTTCTCTCAGGTCTGCAGGGCCACCCAAAGAACTGGAAAAAGGATCACTGAGATGATCAATAATGCATAGGTGAACATGGGTGAATCTTTTCCACTAGAATTTCATACCGAGATGTGATGCATGGTTTAAGAGAGTAAAAAAAATGACAAGGCAAAAGACAGATTCAGAAAGTGATCTTTTTATGTAAAATTATTTTGCAAAATTGTTAGAGTTAGTTCTTAGAGTTTCTGTTAAGATTTAGAAAAAGCATTTCTGTGTGACATATTGCCCCTTATTGCACAAACAGGTAAAATTTTGAAGTCGTGTGTTGACTTTCAGTAGAATGAGTAAACTTGTGCAAATTATGAGGACTTAACAGAGTGCTAAGATCATCTTTTGCCAAATCGTAGGGTGCATATCTCCTCTGATTTGTGTGAAGAATGAGGAAAATAGAAATGAAATAACAAAAGAAATTTTTAGGAGGTCGAACATATATCAAATATTTGTTAGATATTTGTTCCTAGAAAATCATCTTCTTATGAATGAAAGGTATATAATGTGAAATTTAGTTATCAACTAGAAAGAACGGTGAGACAATTTCTTTTTTAATAAAAGGAACTACATAGTCTTTATGTTTAAATATGTAAACCTAATTTCAGAAATGGGGCAATACTGTAGTAGGATAACTTCAGTATGTTTTCTTTATTTATTTCTTTGTTTATTTTATGTGTGTGCTTAAATCAGAGGGATTAAACAGGAGGAGGCAAAACACTTGAAAAATTACCTATGTACTTTTACTTCTAAACTAAAAGGAAAGTAGAATTCACTGTAACACTAGCCTATAATTACAATGGGAACTCATCTTTCTAGAACAAATCTGAAAAGCAACAAGATATTTCTACATTAATTGCTATAGAGTAGATGGGCAGACATCCAAGTCACAGAATCACAGAATCACAGAATGTTAGGGGTTGGAAGGGGTCTCGAAAGGTCATCTAGTCTAACCTCCTTGCCAAAGCAGGATCATTTAGAGTGGGTTACACAGGAACACGTCCAGGCGGGTTTTGAATGTCTCCAGAGAAGGAGACTCCACAACTTCCCTGGGCAGCCTGTGCCAGTGCTCTGTCACCCTCACAGTGAAAAAGTTTTTCCTAACGTTTTTGTGGAAACTCCTATGTTCCAGCTTGAAACCGTTGTTCCTTTTCCTGTCATTGGAAGTCACTGAAAAGAGTCTGGCACCATCCTCCTGACGCTCCCTCTTGATGTATTTATAAACATTTATGAGGTCACCCCTCAGCCTCCTCTTCTCCAAGCTAAAGAGATCCAGCTCCTTCAGCCTTTCCTCATAAGGGAGGGGTTCCATTCCCTTCATCATCTTTGTGGCTCTGCGCTGGACTCTTTCAAGCAGTTCGTGTCCTTCTTGACCCGAGGGGCCCAGAACTGGACACCGTATTCTAAATGTAGCCTCACCAGGGCAGAGGAAAGGGGGAGGAGAATCTCTCTTGACTCACTAACCACATCCCTTCTAATATACCCCAGGTTGCCATAGGCCTTTCTGGTCATGAGGGCACATTTCTGGCTCATGGTCATCCTGCTGTCCATCAGAATCCCCAGGTCCCTTTTCCCTACGCTGCTCTCAGACAGGTCAGTCCTCAACCTCTACTGGCACATGGGGTTGTTCTTTCCCAGATGCAAGGCTCTACACTTGCAGTGCTTGGGAGTGTAAATTTAGGTTAAAGGAAAACTAACCTTAACCTTCATTTTCTGAACAGTACTAAAAACCATGTTTCTTCAGGAGCTTTTACAAAATAAATGAATTGCAGCAACCACCCTTTTTACCTTTTTGTAATACTACTTTGCTGTAGAGTAAGTAATGCAGCCTGGTAACAGGAGATTTGAAGAGAAAAACATTTGTTTTGCAGGACCAACATTATACATATTTGTGTGGTTTTAATGTAGTCTAGCTCTGGTCTGATTCTGTGGACTGTCTGGTGATTAACTGTTGGAGTCCATTAGGTTCACTCTTAGCGTGACTCCTCCTGTGAAATGTCATCCGAGTGAACTGAAGACAAGTAGAAGGGGATAACTGTCAAATTCCCTTCAAAAGTACATTCTGGGTTTGGGGGGAAAAAAAAAAGAAAAGTACAGGCTAATGGTAATCTATCCTTTAGGTTTCTACAGTATCATCTCACCTTTCATCTCACAGTGAAAGAGTGAAAAAGAAAATCTAATGGAGATATATGAGAAATCAGAACTTTTCTGTTAACTCTTAACTGAAAGGAAGACCACTCAATTTCTCACAAAATCTGATTGTAAAAATGGGCAGATCTGGATGAAAGGAAGTCTTCCAAATGTATTTTGTGATATAAGCACTATATTTTCTTGACACACTCACATTTATAGATGTCTTGATAAGCTTGAATAGGACTAGGCTTAACAAGAAGAACACTCAGGTAAAGAGAAATAAATGAATACGAACATAGTTTTTCCAGTTCTAGGCCAGTCAATTTCAGCACAGAAACATAGAATGGTCAAAATTGGAAGGGACTTCTGGAAGTCATCTGGTCCAATCCCTCTGCTCAAGCAGGGGCGCCTAGAGGTGGTTTCCCAGGACCATGTCCAGACAGCTTCTGAATATCTCCAAAGATATTCACAATCTCTCTGGGAAAACCGTGCCAGTACTCAGTCAGTCTCACAGAGAAAAAGTGTTTTTCTGATGTTCAGAGCGTACTTCCTGTGTTTCAGTTTATGCTCATTGTCTCTGATTCTGTCATTGGGCACCATTGAGAAAAGCCTGCATCCTTCTTTACACACTCCCTTCAGGGTGATGAGATCCCCCTGAGCCTCCTGTTCTTTGACCTGAACAGTCCCCTGCCTCTCAGCCTTTTGTCAGAAGAGAGATGCTACATTCGCTTCATCACCATTAGGATTCTTCTCTGCAGTGTCTCTAATATGTTAATGTATACCTTGTTGTATTGGGGACCCCAGAACTGGGCCCAGCACTCCATATGCGGACTCATCAATACTGAATAGAGAGGAAGGAACCTCATGGGACCTGCTGCCAACATTTCTTCTCATGCAGCCCTAGATATTGTTACCCTTCTTTGTGGCAAGTGCACATTCTTCGTTCATCTTCATCTTGGTGTCCACTTGTCACAAGCTTTCAGAATGGTGACTCAGGTTCACCAATTCCCAGGCCAGGATTAAGGTGAATCGTTCCTTGTCTCAGCCCAAATTGTACTCAGTTGAGCTGCAATGATCCCAGAGATGAAATTAAGACACAAATGCGGTCAATGTTGTGTTTTCCTTTGAGTATTTATTCTCTAAATGCGGGGAGAGCGAGTAAGACAGAAAAAGAGAGAGTGCGGAGGGGGAAAGACGGAAAGAGTCAAAAAGGGAAAAAGGAAAGAATTGAGCAGATACCACCAAGGAGTCCAACGGAGTCTTGCAGGTCTGACGTCATCAGTGGGAGAAAATTCTTACTAGGTGCTGGACTACAGTTCTTTTAGTTTCATTGTCCCCACTTTTTCTTCACCTTTTCACATGAAATAATTTATATTTTATTGGAATTTCTTTGCATAAACTCCTCCTCACAGCCACCTGTACCGTTCATGCATTCCGCTTTCTGGAGAGTTCCAAGGGGTCACTCTCACCAAGCCTTCCTCTTAAAGTTGTCTTCCTCAGTATGACCCACTGACAACTCCACTGTGTGTCCCTCTGAGAGGGACTCTGAACAAAGAAATCTCTCTGCAATTATACCCTTACAATCCAAGTTCACCTCCCCTCACATAAGGGTTCAGTCCAATAGTAATATTTGAGTCTGGGATGTTCTTGTTCCTCATTGGATCCTTTCTCACTTTCCAGGTGGGCATTCCTTTCTTTGTCTTGAGGATGCAGTTTCTGTTGTTCTTGTCTTTCCCAACCAGTGTTAGTTTCAGGGCCTTTCTTCAGCCTAAGTTAATCAGTATTTGAGTGAAAGTCTACAGTCTGGGCCTAAGGTTTCAGCAAATCCGGCTACTCATGATAAACAATGCCACTCATAAGACAAAACAAATTGTGATTCCTCGCAATTTTAAGCAATTCCACAATTAATTCTAACAAGTAAGCCATTTTAATCTCTAACAATAAGAACCCAGTGATCAACTTTGAGACTTGTTATAATCGGAGACTGATGTACAGGCATCCAGATTTCCAGGCACTTATATAGCTGCAAGATTTTTATGACACACACTTCTCAGGAATAGTAGCAAGCATTTCATAAGTAATGTTGAATAATTTAATTGCCTTAATACATATGCCTAGTGAACAGAGTTCCAATAAAAAAATATGCCAAGGTGAAGAATCCATCATTGTAAACTGACTTAGTGTATTGAATAAACATTAAATACTTATTTCTAAACAGGTTTTTAAGGGGAGTTAATCTGGAATTAAAATTATATTCAGGGATTAGGTTTAGGACACACTGTAGGGTGATATATGGAAAAAAAATAGCAAGCATTATTGGTATGACAGTCCTCTCTCCCATTTTACTTATTACTTTTGTAGAAAACTATTAGTCTTCAAAAGTATGTCTCCAAATTTTCCAGCGTTATACTTTTTGAGTACATTGTTTAGTTTAAATAAAGTAGAAGTCACTAGGATGCCAAAATTGAACTTTTCTCTTAACTGGATAGCGTAAAACTATCTAGGAGGAAAACTTCATATCGTGCAACTCACCATTGTCCAATAACACACAGGGTATATTCTGAGTTTATTGAGGTAGGCAATAAAACTTGTAAGTCATTGCAACAGAGGGAATATTTTTATTCATCTTGTTTGAATTTGATCAGTAGAATACCTGCCAAATGTTGAAAGAATTGTTTTTAAAAAGACAGAAATAAAACACTGTCTAATCCTTAAGGTGCTGTAAAAATAATTCTGAATGCATCTGTAAATGTTCTGGACATATAATACAAAAGGGATTACTTTTTTTTTTCTACAGCATAATAAAAAAAGAGAAAAGAAATAGAATGAAATTAGGAAGAAACAGGTGAGATAATAAAATGAAGAGATACAAATTTATTTTCTTATCTCTGGAGAAATCCCTGGAAACCAGAAGAACAGCAGTATTATAGTGTAACAAGAATGTATTTGATTCCATGTGTGTATTAAATGTGCATTCTCAAAACCAGAATCTACTTAAAAATAGTATTTTTGGTAATGTGTGATTTTTAATATTCATTAAAATATGTTGGTAAATGACAAAAGTCTTACTGAGGATGTGTTTTCCTACCTGAAAATTATATATTTGCTGCAACTTAAAACTGTTAAAATTAGTTTTCGTAAACCAAATGAATAATGAACTTAAAAAAAAAATAGAACATCAGTGAGGAAAAAAAAGGATGAAATTTAATAGAGTACAGAATGCATAATCTTTAACTTCTTAGCATTTTTTATATTTTCTTAATAATGTATCAAGTGTGTTTAAGCCAGTCATTTGTTTTTTGTAATCGTGAAAAGTTTAAAACTGTCCTGTATTCAGCTTTATAAAATTAAGTCTTTGCTTATGCATATCTAGAAAAAATAAGTATTAAAACAAAAAATCTGCATAATTTGAGCTTAGTCAGTGAAGTAATGAGAGGAAAACTACCTTATAGCATTTTCCTGGTTTCAAAATCTCTTTGCATAGACTACTCATTAATAAGAAATGCAGTAGTTCATGCACAGTTTTTTGTTCTGTGGACTAAATCTTCTTTATTTCTTTTACTAGTTGTTTCTTGTATTTATAATAGGTTTCCGTGTATAAGCTTCCATCCTACGCTGTCTGAATTTTTCTGTTAGAAATGCGCACTTTCATTGAACAAATGAAAAATCATTCACATTACAGCTGTATGAAGTTTTATAGAAGGAACAAGGAAACTCCATATGCAGAAATTAGGTTTGATACTTAAAAATTATACGTCAGAATTGGAAAATTCCTAAATCTGATAGCTGATAATTTTATGAAAATTTTTAGATAACAGTTTTTTAAACTTTAAGTAATCTTCCTTCTATATCTTAAGTTTAAAAGCAGAACTTTGTAAGAAATTTATTTCTGTATAATTTCACTCTAGAAATACTGTGAGTTTGACTTAGTATTTCCTAGCCGATGGTTGACAGATTAATAGATACTGACCAGCACTGTTGCTTTTGGTTTTTTACTCTTTCACGTAAAGCAAGTTCATCTTTCTTAATGCTTCCAGATCGATCAGACTGTAATTAAGGACAGAGATCAGACTGCCCTGCAAGTTTGTATCAGAACTTTTTCAACATGGGGCAGATCAAGTTTTTGATCTGAACTGTGTAACCTGGGCTCATTTTTACTCAAGTGTGAATATATTGATTATATTGATATTATATATACAAAAATAAGTTTCATGTCACATCAACTCCTATAAATTCAAGTGCTTACAGTGAAGCATCAGAACTGTAAAACCTTTTGTTACAGAGTATTAGAAGAAGAGAATTATTTCTTTGATGCCTGTGTTAACAGCCTTTTTTCTATTTAGTGCTTGTTGCATGTGTTGTCTTAACAAACAATTGGAGGTAAATACTTCTTTGTTCTCAGCCATACCCACAATCTATATGTTCAGAAGTCCTCCATCAGAACTAGCTTGACAACAGTCCATTTTAAACAAGCCAGGAAATGTACCTTAATTTCTTTCCTCCACGCAAGATGATGCTATAAATGAAGTGACAGAGGTGTCATAGTAAGAAGGTTTCCTTAACTCAGATGGGCCTAGCTGTTGCTGGGGGTTGTTCACGGTGCTGTAACTACAACTGGTTAGTTACAGAAAGGCATCAAAAAGTGTTGCATTACTCATTTGTACAAAGATAAGCTAAAGCTAAACCAAATTGGATGACAGTCATCCCTAGTTCTTCAAGCAGACCAAGTATATCCCACACAAAGCCCAGGAAGTCTTGAGAGTGCCTGTAGGCACTTCGAGCCTACAGGGCTGCAGAGTCTGACATTATTGGAAGAGTGGGTTCTATGTTGTACTTGCCTTCTGGCTCTGAAGTCAGAGCAATGGAAAAAGGCACATTATGTTTTCCCCACTGTTTAATCATTGTAATTTTGATCTGTAAAACTATGCTACAGTTCTTAACTTTTTAAAGTAAAGAATTGTACAAAATACTGTTTATAATTTCTTCTTTGTTATGTCTTTCGTAGAAGATTTTCTATGTAAAAGGCAATCAATAGATTTTATTTTTGTAAACTTCACTTTTTGGCTTATCTATGAAAGGGTGAAGGAGAATATATTTATTTATTTCAATAAAAAGACAGTCTGGTAGGAAACTCTTTTCTCTTTCCACCTCCCTCTCTATCTGATGAAAAGGATACAGTGTTGAAATACCGCTCAGACATCTCTTGCCAATTGATGCTTTACTAACATTTTGATCAATATGTCTGCCTCTTCATCTCAGAAGCCATAGAAGGTAGGAAAATGTTAATTGGTGATGCAGTTCGGAAGATCATATTAAATTATCTGCTATAAGAAAGTGAACATTCCGTGTTTCACTACTGCCATGATCTTTGCTTGAGTTTTGTTTTTCAAACTAAACTGAAAACGCCCTTCTTTCGGTTTATTTCCCCTTGCAGATCAAAATTTTTTCATGTGACTGTCCTTGTTTTCTGTTCTGTCATACAAGGAAAAGATTGTTTCTCTAGTAGCTTTGCTGTGTGATAAATGAGGCGCTTTTCTGACACTGAAGATCCACATATACACATTAACCCATACACCTTAATTTTCAGGAATTTCTTTACAAGTGCTGCGAATGTTTATTTGCTATTGACAAAACATCGTTGCTTTAGTTATAAACAATGTTGTAAATGCTCACGTGCTGTACATATTCATTATTCATTCAATTAGATCTCAAATTTTCCTTTAGCAATATTTTTCCTACATAAGCCCTAAGTAGACTAATATTGCATTACTATGCTCTATTTAACACAAACTTCACTTCTTAAAATTAAATTTAGGGCTATCTGATTACCTGAAATAATGCCATGAAAATTAGATTATATGATTGCATAGAACAATTAATTAATTATAATTAAATATTAAGTTATATCAAATTCCAGCAAAAGCCTTATTATTCCTTAATTTCAGATCATACTTCAAGAGTTTAACGGACATTTCTGAGATTTCCTTAAAAACGTCTCTGAAAATGAAAACTGAAAAGCAACCTCCCCAGTTCTATCTAGTTTTGTACAGAGGTAATCAGATTGTCATATGATCTGAATACTTTCTTGTATTGTTAAAAACAATCTTTACTATGTTGAAGAAATTAGTTCAGTTATTCTGCTCACAATAACTCTTTGTCAGCACAGTTACAATTCAGTTCTGGACCAGATACACTGGACCAAATCTGCATCTTTTCTACTGTGCAAGTAATGCAGGGGCTTCAGGAGGGTAGGTAAAATCAACAGAAATTGACCTTTACGTGAAAACGCTTCTCCCAGATTCCTATGTGCAGAGTTCATCAGACCCGGAAATCTAGTATGAAAATTTAACTTTTGTTAATGTTATGAATGGCATTCCTCTTTACACTGCCATCCGTTTTAGCTTCTGGACGGACACCGCTCTACATAAATTTCAACTGATTTTTTTGCCTATGTTACGCCTGGATTTAGTGGTTCTCCATAGCCTACACACAAATATTGACTTCATACTCCCTCACTTTGTCTAGATATTTTCTTAAGTAGGATGATTAAACATATGGCATTTAATCTCATTTTTTATTCTTGATGTTTTGCTCTATTGCCTGAAATCATAAATGGATAGTAAATCTTTCATTAAGTAGACGGATCTTTAAGAACAATGATTGCACAGGGTTTTGAGATTCTTTTTGCATTAGAAATTAGATTAGCTAATGTGAGTTAAAGGAATCAGTCAGTTCTGTTTATTGAGAAGAAGGTTTTTTCTTTGTTTTATGAAACTGTGCTCTGAAGAAAGCTCAAATGTTTTAGAGATTGAGTGGCGATAAGAGATGCTTAATGACTGTCTTCAAAAATCTATCACAGAAGGTATTCACATGGACAATCTTTTAACATTCAAGTCTGAGTTCAAGATAACTGGGACTTGTACACCATGTGTGTATATGTGTGTGTAAAAATAAGTATGTACTTAAATATGAGTCATACAATGAAAAGCCTTACACTCCTTCCCTACACGTCTACCTATACCTAGCATTATTTTGTCCTAAAAAACAATTGCTTCATTTTTCACTGTTCTATTTAAAAATTATAATAAAAGGAACTGATTAAATATTCCTTAAGTAACTGATAGGTATCTATCATCAATGTAGGTATTAATTAGGGCAAATCCACTGGAATACTGCACCACTGATACTGCTTACTTTCCTCGAAGCCAAAGGAGAAAGCACAGATTGTTACTGACTTGGGGAAGATGAAAAGTGATCCAAGCCAAGAACATTTTACCATTGGCACTTGTTAGATGTCAGCTGTGCATTCTGGAAGATGAAGCAATCCCCTAGGTTCTAAGTCCATAGCAGTATGATTTTGTACACCCATATTTCAAAATTCCTTGGAGACCATCACTGGACTTAGTACTGTCACGTCACGAAACACCACCTCAGAAGTGAGCCACCAAAAGTATTAGTGGCTTCATCTACCAAGAAAACTGGAATGGCTAGTTCAGACTAGATAGATAAACTTGAATGTAATTCCCATCCTATGATGCTTAGCTGTTTCAGCATGCTCTTCCTTGAGTTATGTTGCACTCTTACATGCAGGTGTCAATGGCTAGAGTTTCTTTCACTCTCATTCCTTTCACAATCATTCATCTAAAGTCACAGGGGAAAAATAGACCCTTTCAGTAGTAGATTCCTCCCAAATATTTTAGATATTTAACTTCAAATAAGATGAATCACCCTCTGGAGGTGTTTCTCTTGTCGTTCTGAAAAAGAAAAACAAAGAAAAAGATAGGTTTAAAGTAGATTACTAGCTCTTCAGCAGATAAAAATATTTAGTTTTAAATCCAGTCAAGGCTGTATAAGCCTGGATAAGGGTCAGTATCTAAAATCTGTGTGCAACCTTGTAGATCGAAAGATTGCTTAGGCCACCTCATGACAGGTGAGAATCAAAATGGACTCACAGACTATATTTTGAAAAAAAAAAAAATCATGCCTATCAATAGATGTGTTCTTTAGAGTTCTGGTGATGAGTAAAACATGATATTTTCCAACTTCATCAGGTGAAAAGATGAAGATAACATCCTTATGTTGTGATCACACTATAAAACCCTTGCTAAGAAGTGGAAATTTTGGTTTTCAAAAATACTATATTTATTTGCAAATTACCTTATATAACTGCTATTTGCAACAATACTCTCTGATTCCTTTTGATTTCCAGTTTTTCAACTTGTCACAACAGTTTTATACCAGTCATAGAAGTTTCTAGTTGCCAGTTATTTCCTGAGACATATTAAAAAAAAAAAAAGAAAAGCTGTAGTTTCATAACCCCAGCCTCTTCATTGCTGGATTTATGCACCTTTGAGTATTTATTTTGTGCACATTGTTCTTGTGACAACTTCTGTAAATTGCGTGTCTATTTTTTAACATGTACTTTTAAATTAAAATAAGAAACTTTATATCTTGACAGTTCTCTATGTAGCAATGAGAATATTGAAACATGTAAATAGATCTTTAAAATACACAATTAAACCTACTTATACTATTATACTGAATCGATATTTATCATATTTAAAAGTGACATTTTGTAAAAATCTCTGCTTCACTAATCCACATAGTTTTTCCGAATGATCATTAATCACATTTGTTATAGGTGAACATATGAAAGCTTTGTCACAAAACTAAATGTGAGGTAGATGATAAGCTGGAATCACACTGCCACCCTCATTGGGAAATTAAAATGCAAAACCATTACATTTATAAATAAATAATTTTAAAAATACTTTATTTAATATAGGTCCTGGAGACTAAGCAAGTGTTTAACAAGGAAACAAATATCAAAGACACAGGGAAAGGACAGAAATATAAGCTACATTCTGAAAGCACTAATTGTGTGAATTACGTAGGAAGACACATACTACAAGCAGACTGAATTTTATTGTTATCCTACTAAGTTAGGAGTAGTCCCTTTCAGCTGGAAACATCTACTTTTCCCACTGAATCTACAAGGAACCTAAGGCAAATGCTAACACATTGACTTACATTTTTTAGACAGCTATAGTTATCTGAGATAAATCTCATCAAAGATAAGTAACATATATGATTTTCTGTAGATGAAAAAAATCCAATTAATACATTCATATTTCACTCAGTTATATAAATAATGACTTTCCCTTCCCTCTTCGGCCTCTTCTTCACTATTCTTGCCAAGATTTTAAATCTCCGAGAATGTCTCAAACTAAATGTTAATTAATGTCTCTGTGAAGTGTCTATTGGGTTTTTTCCTCATATCTACCCTTGAAATGGGGCAACATAGATTTGCTCAACAAGCTCTTGTCTCTCATCTTTAACCAGACAAAAAAATATAACTTAAAGTAGTGTCATGGAAATTTCATGTATACTGTCAAAGAAAAGCACCATGAGACAAGGATACAAAGTTTGTTAGATAAATTGGTCAATTCCCTTACATTGTTCATTCTCATTATGGTCTTTGTAACAGGTCTTTTTAGCAATATTCTGAATATGGTTCTCAAACGATTATAGTCACAAGGACAAATAAAGGTTGTGGTTTTCTCCTTACTGCAATGATTTTTTAATTATTTTTTTTTTCAAGAGAAGAGATTACTTTGGTACCATTTGTAAATCTAACAATAATCTTACCTCTGGGATAAAATTCAGAGCTCTTAAAGCACAGAAAATTCACAGAAGCATCTGAAGTTTTCTGATAACATTATGTTTGTCTCTAGAGAATCTAACTCTTTTTCTTCCCAGTTATCTCATTTTTGTTAGCAATGGGAGCAATTATGTAATTCTGACCACTATAGCCACACTCTTATAGTGATCTGGAATTAAAAGAATAGATTTATTTCTTAAAATATTGATTATTATTCTTCTTTCGACCTAATTGTCAAAAACTGTTTATATGTATGGCAGGTGTGGCTTCCTTCTCTTTCTCTCTTCACCAGCTCACTTGGCTAATTTGCTCATTCTTTTTAATCTTATCACTTTACCTCTGCTTATATGGATGTCTTAAATTAATCATGAGAAATCCCGTGCTAAGCTTAGCATTCATTTCTCTCTCTCCTTTTGCCCTTTAAAAACAATTCTCTGGTGAAAACACCAGTAAAACACATATTTTATGTAGACTGCATTTGATGTGGGCTGGAAAAGCATTAGAGATACATCTTGCCTTCTGACAGAGTACACACCACTGATTTTTATTTTTTTTTTCTGAAAAGGTCCATAGTTCACTTGACTGTATCAACAAATGATAAAATTTCTTATTTTGTAAGAGCTGGGGTGTGTGTGAGGGAAATGTGGGAGGAATTTAACTGCAAATTTCATATACCAAAATTTATCTGAGCTTCTATGTACTAGGCCTGACTGGGATGGAGTTAGTTTTCTTTATAACACTCTCTATGGTGCTGTGTTTTGTATTTGTGACTGAAACAATGTTGATAACATATCAGTGTTTTAGGTATTGCTGAACAGTGGCCTTCTCAGTTTCTCATGCTTCCTCCACAACAGGCAGGCTGGGAGTGGGCAAGAAGTTGGGAGGGGACACAGCTGGGTCAGCTGATCTCAAATGACCAAAGAGATACCCTATATATAGATATATATATACCTCCTATATATCCTATTACATGATGCTCAGAAGTAAAAGCTGGGGGCAGTCTTTTAAAGGTAGCATTTGCTCAGAGATCAGCTGGGCATCAGTTTGCTGGTCAGAGGTGGTGAGTAATTGCCTTTGTGTCACTTGTTGGATTTTTTTCCACTCTTTCATTCACTTACTGTCTTTATCTCAACCCATTAATTTTCTCACTTTTGCTCTTCTGATTCTCTTCCCCCTTTTGCTGGGAACAGGGTGTCTGAGCAAAGGGTCAACCCATCCCATCTTGCTGTAGTCAGTGAAGATAAGCGGTGTAGGGTGGGATTTAGTTACCTAAACGTGCCTTTTGAAATTCCCTAAAGGTATCCAGCCTAGGCCCTTCTGGGTCTCCAGAAAGATAGACTTCTGCTGTCATATCTGTCGCACCCTGCTCTCCTCACCCATTCCAACTCTTCCTAGAGTCTTTTCTGTTGAGTCTAAGAAAATACTGTCATGTGGGTGCAGCAGTTTGAAGATCTACTCTCCCATCCCTAAAAAGACATTGTCTGAATTTGGCATCTTTGGAATCCATTGAGCCAATGAACCCGGACACTTAGACATGAAAAAGAGGCTACGGTGTCAGGTAAGCATGTCAAATTACAATGTGTGCCTATATTTAAGAAGTAGAATAGATCCTCATATATCCTTTGACCATGATAGATGCATAGACTGTTTGTGTACAGTCAGCCTCCAGGTATGTACATGTTGACAGCATAGAATGGATTCTAACTTTGTATATAATAATCGCAGTTCATCTGGATCAAAGAATAGGCTTTGTATTGGGTTTTGTTATTTAATACTAATTTTAAGGAGGTGACAGCTAGAATTACCTACAAGGTTTAAAATCTTCTTTACTAAGGCCGTAGAAACTTATAACATTCTTTCTTGGCCGCACACTGATATGTGATATTATATAGAGCGTAATAAATTGGAGAAAAAAACTTCAGAGGATGACATGGTAAACTATGCATATTTAATCTATATAATCTATGTCTGTTCTCTGGGCCACAGAGTGGTATTAAATTAATACATTAGGTATTACTATTAAGATTCAAAATGGAAGAATACCCAAAGCACCTGCCTTTTGTTTAACAGTGCATTGAAATCTTTAATGCAGCTGAACAAAATAAAACCTCTTAAAAAAAGCACATGAGAAGCATTGACATTGGTAATAGGTGAAGGCATTATAATGGGAAAGTAAAATTTGCTGGACTGCTTCATGACCTTTTCCTAGAGAAAGATCACACTAAATATATAGGCCGGAGAACATAATAACATGAAATTTTATCAGAGAAGTTGAAGACATGGGCAGAGCTAAAAACCTCAGTTATTAAATTATCACAATAACACAGCTGAATAAAGAAATGTACAGAAGAATGGCCACAGCAGAGTTTAATCATCTCTTCAAGACAAATAAACTGAGTCAATTTGAGACAACAGGACCCTAAAATGTTTTGTCATGTAGTAGTCCAGTCTGTACATGGGTAGTGTGATATCAGCATCTCAGACCCCATTTAACTATTTGAGGCCTGAAAGCATCCAGACTTAGTTAAGACATCGGTATGTAATTTATTAAAAAATACACTACAGAAGACAAGATGAAAAAAATTAGTTTATTAAAAGGGCTACATAATTTTGACCCCGATTACCCAGAAAGGAAGAGGAAGAAGATTGTACTGGTGATGTGAAGCAGAAGGAGTTTTAAAGCTCAGATGGAAAGTGAAAAATTACGGGAAATTAAATAACAGAAACTGAAGTAGGCCTTAGAGCATGAGCGTGTGATGAATATACAAGGAAACTATGAAATTATACAAATTTTTTAAAATGAAAAGCAGAAACTCAGAATTTAGTATTTGAATATACACGAGTGGACTGGGCAAGCAAATTACCATTTAGATCAATTTTGGAAACAGAAGCAAGAGGAAGGGAGTCAGTGATTATGTGTCTGTTACTACCCAAATGACTAAACGG
This sequence comes from Apaloderma vittatum, assembly GCF_000703405.1. NCBI lineage: Eukaryota > Metazoa > Chordata > Aves > Trogoniformes > Trogonidae > Apaloderma > Apaloderma vittatum. The sequence continues at coordinate 19,470 of NW_009697317.1, read as the reverse complement.
ATGGGATCCCAGACATTCTTCCCTGTGGACTTTGGTGTGCTGGACTGTGGCTAAAACCCTGCTTTCTCGGCCTGTTTAAGCAAGAGAAATGAGCAGGACTTAACTCTTGAGTTAAATGTCATAGAGAAAAATGTTGTTTGTCTTCAAGATGAAGACACAAGTAAAAAGCAAGACGACACTAAAATAGTATCTGCTTGTTTGGAATGTCTTCTTTTTGCTAGACATACAAAAATATAGCAACAGGATTTTTTTTCTGAAGGAAAATCAAGTAGGATTCATTATCATTTTCCTCCAAAATATGATTACTGGCCTTACTTCATGTGCGGCGGGACAAAGTATATCTTATTAAAAATGCTTTAATTTGGTTAATATGTAGTACGTAATGGTCTGTAGTTCCGTGTTCAATATGCATAATGTTTTGACCTTTGAAAATCTAGCACAAGTCCTTTTGTAAGAATTCAAAGTTTTCTGTGCCATTTTTTTTCCTTTGTGCATCCATATGTGCATTGATGAATGTTAAAGTGCCTTGTTATAAAGATAGCACTTGGATTTGATTCTCTGACGAGTGTGAACAGATTCACACTGTATTATAGTGCTACTACTGACATTCCAATTTAGAGTCAAGGGCACCAATGCTCACAGCTACTGCTGTTCTATCAAGTATTTGTCAGTGAAAGACTGAGGATTGCTTCTTTCATTTTTCTTGTACATGCTGAGCTACACTGAAGACGAAATGTCAGGTGAAAATCAGTGCATACCCTTTTTCTGATAGCAAAACTCTTAACGTGCATACAAAGACTGTGGCCTTTCAAGAATATGCTAACACAATATGCACTGTGATCCTTTAATTGAAAAGCAGTGTAGGTAGATAATTGCGCAGATTAGAGACATACCCACGATGTGTGCCAATTATGCATGGAAAGAAAAAAAGAGGCTTTCTATGGTGGAGGGGATAGAATGAGTCTGTTACAATCATAGTAGAGACAAACTTTTCCCATAACTCCCACGTGAAATTAGAACTTGTAACTTTTAAGTGACGCAGTGGGGCTGCTTTATTGCTAATGCTTTTGAATAGTCCCTGCAGGGCTTGTTCACTTTTGGTTTCTTGGTAAGTACTTTGAGCATAACTGGAGCTCAAATGAACTGGCATGATAGGCTTTTATTTCTGTAACACCTGTAAAATTTTCATCCCCTGCTCTGTCTCATTCTCTTGATAGTCCTGTATGTGACAGTATAAAAATCAGAGAGAGGATTTATTCGGTTATTTATTTTTAAATCTGGGGGAGGGGGAGAATGGGAGTTTCAGAAAACAAGTTCTTCAAAAGTAGTAGCCATAATCTGTTCAATGTACAGATAGCCTTCTAGCAAACAGTTCTGCTGTCACCAGCATACAGCACTTCGGTAATCCCAAGTGCTATTATCAATGCAGTCAGCCATAAAAATCAAGTATTGATACAGTTAAGCATACCTGTGGCTTTGATGGTTTGTGCTGCTCCTGATATTGAATGAATTAAATGTAAGTTTTTATCTATTTTTTTTTAAAGAGAAGAAAGAAATTTGTTGGTTTGTTTTTTGTGTGTGTCTCTGTCTTAGGGGAATAAGTATGAGTTTTAGTGTTTGTCGGGGAAGGACTGAGTGAGAAGAAATCTGAGTGTCTCACTGGGGTGATTGGGGAGCAAGTTGTGTGTGAGATAGGTTTTGAGGGAAATGGAACTCTGGAAAAAAAAGCAAGAGATTTGTTACGTTTCTTTCTGGCACAGTTTTAAGTGGGTAGTTCTCTGGGTAAATGGAGAAAGAATGTTTTGTCTCCTAACCGTTTTCTCTAATTTCTGGGATAAAGCTGGAAAATTTTCAGATGCCAGGAACTTTACATTTTGGAAGGCCGTAGACAGATAGAGCACACTTTAAGGTTATTACTCACTTAGCACTACAGAATATGGGGGTTTTTTTAAAGTTATTAGTATGGTGACATTATATATAGTATATGATCTAAGTTACTAACTTCAATACAACCTCTGTAGCTGGGAACTAAGGCAACGGCTGAATGATTTCAAAAATGAATAATATCTTGAAAAAAATGTTATCACTTAAATTAATGTTATTTTCCATATTTAAAGACCTAGAAAGAGAAAATTAGACATCCGGAAATAAAATTGTGTCAGTTACATAGGCTCAGTTTCATCTCAGCTAACTTCACTACCTAATAAAACTACAAGGATGGGAAAATATTTGTTTCCCAATCAATGAAGAAACTATATGCCTCTAGACTGTAAGGGGCCTGACACTTCTGGAAGTAATATTTCTTCCCATTGAAAATAAGAGTGCTCAGGATTGCACACCAGAGAACATCCAGCAGCACCAGATCCCAGATGGAGCTTGACACTACAAAGGCAACATTGCATTTTCAGTTACTGCCCGGTTGATACTGGATTTCAGCTCTCAGAATTAGAAATATAAAACTTTGTAATATAGAATGAACTACAGTATAACTTGCTGGAAAAGAAAACCAAACCATTTAGACACATCATGTGTGCATACACGATATGTTATTGGTAACTCACCTATGAAAATCCTCACTGAATCGCATCACAATACAAATTTTATTCAACTGAAATTTCTCAAGTAACAACAGGCTTTTCAGCTTTTCTCTGGACATTTTGCTTTGTCTTTAAAACAATACACAAGATTTTACTGCCTGCCTGTAGGATGAACTCTTACACCAGCACCTATTTATGCTAGTCATCCAGCTTTTTACATATAACAGAAAACAAAGTAGAAAAACATCTGGAAAGAGTAAACACCAATATACAAAATTCACTAAAATTAACAGATTTTAAAGAAGACAAAAAAGGTTTTTTTGTCTTTTGGTTTTCAAAACTCCTTATGAAGCACAGTAGAAAGAACTGAAAAATAATGATCAAAATAAAAAGATTGTCTTTTGTTTTCAGTATTCAGTTTGTGTAAAAAGTCAATAGTAAGTTAAAGTGTTACTATTATTTAACTACTTACATGTATTTCTTACAGTTTATTCAAATTAATTGTTCTGTCTTTGTGCATTCACTATATAATATTTGTTGATACATACACACACAGAACTGCTTGTGGTATCCTACAGTTAGAAGTGGATGAGCAAAAAATAGATGAATAGATGAATAGATGGCAAAAAAACCCACTAAAAAGATATGCAATTTTTAGGTTAACAGAAACCTTAAAACTCAATGCAGACTGAAAACGTCATACACCTGATATATAAGGACATTTGTGATCTTCTTTGTATTCATGCGTAATTCCTCAAAATTTTGTGAGTGAAGATGCCGTGGCCTATCTGCATATCTGTGATTCAATATTTTAATGTTTTTTTCACTGCTTTTATTTCATGCACTGCCATGTACATGCAAGTATACCCATGCACTCCTATCCAAAACCAAAACTGGTGGGATTGACCACACTTACTTTTTTACTTAAAAAATGTACATTGTGATGTATGTATTCTTATATAATAGTATGCTATTCTGTTTCAGCGTATTTTACTTCCATTTTATGAACTTGTAAACCACAATCATTAAACAAACCTGTGATTAGGATGTATTTTTCAGAGTACCTTGTTTATCACTCATTTCCTTCAGAGGTAGTTGTTTAAAATGAATGGACACAATGAATTATTACCTAGCAGGAAAAAAAAATTGTCATGCAGTGCACCACGTTCTTTTGTACACAGGTATTCACTTAAACAGACATTTTAAGATTTTAATGTCTCTTCTGAGAAGCAGTGATAGGTGTTAGTAGGTAGCAACAGAAATGCAGTACATTTATTAAAACTGATTATCATATTACTAGGAAATGAACTAAATGTTTTAGGTACTTTTTAGGTAGTTTTTAAATAATCTCTAGGATATTTACCTTGTTTTCAGTTTTTAAGCAGAAAACTTTTCAGAACTAGGCAAATTCAAACGTGCAATATATATATGAGAAAACCACACTCAAAACCTCTGCTTATAATAATTTCCAGTCTGTTCCAAGTATGTGATAGTCTAAAAGCTGTTTGATCCCGAACACTTTCCCTTCTGTTCTATTTTGTTTCCACTACACTTATTGATGTCGCAGCATGTGATTTGTTAACACTAGTCTTAAATGGGCCACCTTTCATACTGATAGTCATGGTGCAGCAGGACCATATTCAGGGTGAAAAATCTAAACATTTAAGTAGAAAATTATAATAAATACTGAAGTGAAAAAAAGGTTGGGCTATCATCCTCTTCTGTCAGAATCATGGAATAGTTCAGCCTAGGCAGACCTCAGGAGCTCTCGAGTCCAAACTTCTGCTTAAAGTAAGACCAGCCACGAGGTCAAATAAGGATTCTCAGGGCTTTGCCCATGACATTTAAATGGAAGTGAAATATTTAAGTCTCTATAGTTACTGAAGAAAGGTAGACCAATTAATTATTTATCCAAGATTTGATAGGATGAACCTCAAATATTGGCTTGCTACAAATTATCAGCTTAAAGTACTAGTGGAGTACTTTCCATGCCGTAAATTAATGACTTTCTTACAAAACACTCATCTGGCAAGGTAAAACTTGCTTCTGCAGTTCCAGGTAAACTTAAAAAACTATTTCATCTTCAGGTGGTTTTTTTATATATGTAAAAAGTTGAATGTTTTAAGAAATATATCAATGCTTAGAAAAAGAATCTTGAAGAACCAGTTGGGAGCTTTCTAAACAAGTTTTTTCAATCATTTTTCAACTAGTTTGAAAATTAAATAAATATTTTGGTGTTTTATTGAGCCGCATTGCATCTCAGTGTTCTCTTTTATTCTGTATCATTCTGTTTGATCTCATCAAACTGCAGTAGTGTTCAAAGTTATAATGATGTATAGCAGAATTACTGTAGTCTCTGAGGAAAAACCTTGGAGGTGAAAAATTGACTTCCCACTTGTATACCATAACCAATCAAATTTTAATTAGAATTGTTTTAAATTAATTGGCTTCCAGTAACATCTTTAAAATCTCATTTAAACTTAAAAAATCTCATGTATCTGTGTCTTAGATCTGTGAATTAAAGATAGTCTTGTATTGTAGTCACACATAGTAGTTTCAAAATTCAAAGCTCTATTTTTACCATCTTCTTTTCTGCTACCACAGGTAGAAAGAAGTAGTTCTGTGAAAATGCTTGTTAGTCTGACTGCAATGAAAAAGATCCTTTGGAAAATTGTTTTTGAACTCTTAACACATCCATTCTCAGGAATCACACATTGGCAATTAATCTTTGATAAATAAATTTGTATATTTCGTTCAGAAAAGTAGATCTGTCAAACTGCAATTCTTAGGGCTAGCATTTTTGAAAACTGGTTTATGCATATACAAGTTCACTGAACACTTGATTGTTCTTTTCATTTCCATTATTAGAAGTAGTGATGTTTGACACATTTGTGTATAGAGCCTTTTATGTTAACCTGGCAAAAAAAAAGAGCTGACATGTATCTGCATATCTTGCTGGAACCTAATCTCAGCTTTTCTCACAATGAAAAAGGGATAAAATCGTTAGAAAAGCCATTTTAACAATAATAAAGAGAAGAGAGGAGATTGTTATTACTACCTTGAAGACTTTCAGTATTAAAATAATACCAGAATATTTTTAGCTGAAATAAGGATATTCTTATTATGTTTAGAAAAAAAAGATAAACCCATATATTTATGTCTCTAAAGAGTATACTATGGGAGTGTAAAATAACAAAAATATTCAAAGCAAGCAGTAAACAGTATTTACCCAAGTGTAGCTTACTCAGAGCAGAATTTTCCTTATTTTGACCTACATCATTTTCCTTACACTAGACTGGACTGAATTTGAGTCAAAGAGTCAAAGTCCTTGCTTTGACGGTTTGTTGTTTTCTTTTTTTAAAACTCCACTGAATTTTCATCTACAGGAGTGTATTTTAATGCATTTTCAATGACTCATTTTGATGTGTATGTTCTTTAGAAATAAGTGTGAAATGTTGAGATACACTTTTTCTTGTTCTCCACCACAAGTGTTTTAATCACAAAATGTTAATGTGAGTGTACTGACTGCAATGCTAACTGCCAGTGTGAGGTATTGTGTATAGTTTGGTAGAAAGTCCATGCCATAAAGAAACAATCGTGTTATCACACTATGCCAGTATCCTACATTCCTTTTGTAAAATAATAATTCTGACCCTAATTTGCATATATTTCTTATGTTGTCTAAATCAAAGAGTTACAAAATTCGCTTGCAAATAACTTCTGGCCATTCTAATTACATGTCAGTAGATAAGGAACTGGCCAGATGGCTGCTCTCAAAGAGTTGCAATCAATGGCTCAATGTCCAAATGGAGACCTTTGACAAGTGGAGTTCCTCGGGGATTGGTGTTGGGATCAGTGCTGTTTAATCTTTGTCAGTGACATGGACAGTGGGATAGAGTGTACCCTCAACAAGTCTGTAGATGACTCCAAGATGTGTGGTGCAGGAAACATACTGGAATGAAGGGATACCATCCAGAGGGACCTTCACAGGCCTGAGGGGTGGACTCATGCAAACATTATGAAGTGTAAGGTCCTGAACCTATTGGGGAAATCCCAACCACAAATACAGGCTAGGTGATGAGTGGACTGAGACTATCTCTATGGAGAAGTACTTGAGGGTATTGGTTGATGACACATTCAACATGAGCTGGAGATGTGTACTGGCAGCCCCAAAAGCCAACCATATCCTGAGCTATAACAAAAGAAATATGGCCAACATGTCAAGGGAGGTGATTCTACCTCTCCTGAGACCCCACCTGGAGTACTGCATCCAGCTCTGGAGTCCCCAACACAAAAAGGACATAGACCTGTTGGAGAGTGTCCAGAGGAGGGGTACGGAGATGACTGAAGGACTAGAGCACCTCTCCTACAAGAACAGGCTGAGACAGTTGGGGTTGTTCAGCCAGGAGAAGCAAAGGCTCTGGGGAGACTTCTAGCAGCCTCCCAGTACCTGAAGGGGACCTACAGGAATGCTGGAGAGGGAGTTTTTACAAGGACATGTGGTGATAGGATGAGGGACAATGGTTTTAAACTAAAGTAGGGTAGATTCAGATTAGACATTAGGAAGAAGTTCTTTACTATGAGGTTAGTGAGACGCTGGAACAGGTTGTCTGGAGAAGCTATTACACTTCTTTTTGTCAATTTGTTCTGCAATGTCTTCTAGCAATGTTTTCCAATTTTAAACAAAATTTCTAAGGGTTTTTTGGGACTCCATCCAAACTTGTCCACGTGGACCAAGGATTACATTATTTCCTTTCTTTTTTTTTCTGTATTGTTAATCAACTATAGATATTAAAGTTAAGAAAATTTCAGTCCTGAATACTTTGTTTAATAAAGTCCTCTTTCAGCTCTGAACTCAGAGAGAAACTGGGAGAAAAGGCAACCTGAAGACTGAAATTTCTTTGATTTTCTAAAATTCTCCATTTATTTCTTCATAGTACAACAAAGGAATATAAGGAACACAAAGGAATATAAAATAAGACCATCACCAATTCGAACATATACCGCCTTACTGCAGACAGGTTTGTGAGACCTAAACTTCTTCTAGAAGAAGAATATCTGAGATGAAATGTATGGTTGATATTCGGTGAAAGAAAATATTTTGCAGAGGAAAAATACGCTATAAAAGTAAAGTTAATTCCTTTGCCCTTCTTTTTCAGGTGTCTTGTGACAGCTATTTTTTAGTTCCTGCTTTCATCTGTGATGCAAACCTGCTATAAATAATCAGCTTTAAGGACTGAAGTGATAAATATAAATCTTGCTAACCTAGTTACCCAAGTAACAAAATTATTTTAGCTAATTAAGTAATTCACTTGTAAAAATCACCCTCTTGAACTTCTCAGCAAGTTCCAAAGAGGTCTTAGCCTAGGTTTTACTATTTGCACAAATAATGTATATTGCTAGGCTGTCAAAGCCTTAGCAGGCTAAAATTGTACAAATAATGGAAGAGTTGATGGGTCAGCTTTAATTGCTGAAAAATAAAAGGAAAAAATTAGTGCCTGATGTTTTTATTTCCTCCTTCTTTAATGATTTTCTGTCAGTTTCAGGCTGGAACCGAAACTTCTGGACTATCTGGGTCACAGTGATTTCAGGATTTCTCAGAATATTTTCTTTCTAGAGAAGACTGGTCCATTATCAGGGGAAAACATCATGCCCTGTGTGTTGGACACCCAAAGAAAACGCCTAGCCTTACTAACTGAAATAATGCCAATTGTCATCAACATCAGTGAATCACATTAGTTCCTGAAGTATTGTCGTTAAGTGCCTGTTATTTCTGCTACTTCACTGTTTCTCATGCACTACTTTAACAGTAGTTAGCCTTTCAGTGTTTCAAGCTTTGTCAACATGAACGTGAAGTGCAAATGATATAGGCACCAAATCCAACCTTTACCTCATTTATATTTCCTCATTCAACATACTAAAGATATCAACACTTTCGTCCAAGGATTATCCCTTCAGAAAGGAAATGTGAAACGCAATTACTACAGTCAGAAAATTCGATACAATGTGAGGAAAAAGACAAATATCAGTTCAGGATTCTCCAGATAACGTCATGAGCTGATGGACAGGAAACTGACCTTTGACAAAGTCATGTTTCAGTTCAGGGTCAAGGATATCAAAACATGAAAGACTTTTAACAAAAGTTTGCTTCCTATGCTCATGGCTTGTTTAATACAGGAAGTGATTTTTGGGGCAGGTTAGCTCAGTCGGTTAAAGCGTGGTGCTGATAACACCAAGGTCGCAGGTTTGATCCCCGTTCGGTCCCCATGTGCTGCCTGATCTAGTTGAGAGGCGTCCCTGCCCATGACAGGGAGATTGGATTAGATGATCTCTAAGGTCCCTTTCAGCCTAGGCCATTCTATGATTCTGTGATTCAATTTAAATCAATGAAAAGAGAGCACCTTAAGATACTCGTCTGAACATCTTAATAACAAAGAGCCTGGACATTTTTAAATAAGGCTGTTGAATTACTTACAACTCACAAATTTATAAATAGCATAAACACAGCAATTAAGAACAATCTCAAAAAGAGATGCTTCCTAACAGATAACTGTGACTGGTACATAGATGAAAGGACTTGTAAGAAGAAAACAAAAACCTACATTCATTAAACTTCCTGCATATATGTTTTTATATGCAGAAGTATTATCCTTTGGTGTTGTCAAGACGGGAATTTTGCTGTGGTTCAGCTAGTAATTAAAGTCACTAGAAAAACATGACTTTAAGTCAGATGTTACAAGACAATACTTCACTCGAGCTAAAAAGAATTGGCTTCTAAAGACTTAGGATACTCAGATAAATGACTCTGGACTTACTTAATGGTTCTGTACTTAAGCTGCTACAGTAATTTGCCCTTTGGAAACAAAATGGAAAACCCGGAGCTCAAGTATGTAGTGCTTAGAAGTCCTTTACTTTTCTCACATGATTTTATGCCTTCTATTAGTACCCGTGTGTGCTGTGTGACTCACTCCAGCTTTGTGTTTCCTTCTTTGTTGTTTGAGAGACTGCATTTATAGCTTATGATTGCAGGAGCTTGAAGTGACACATTCGTTAATAGAGAAGTTTTTATTTCAGGAAATCGTATTGCAGTGGAATATTGGACTTTCTTACATGGCAAAAAAAAAAAGGCAAAATATGAGTTCAAAGTCTAAGAATCATTCCAATCCAAACACGTACAGTAGAAATGAAGTTAATCTTCAACTGGCCAAATATATCTGTATACAAAATACTCTTTCACATATGAGCTAATCATCTGGACATTCTTTACAAGCAACAAAAAGAAACAGGTTCTGTGGGCATGATTCATCTTCTACTAAAGCAGACTTAAAACTCTGACGGTAGATGTATGAGAGGTATCTTAATCAAGCTTATTACAGGAAATTGCCTAGTACACTTTAATACTGTAAGATAACTACAATTAAATTACTGTAATTGCTGAAGAATATGTCGAGCTTCTTGCCAAGAGCTATTAGATTTCAAAGGATCTTAAATTTAGCAGCAGTCCAGGGGTTTTAAGGATGGAAAGAGCCTTTCTACCTGCTCAGTGTCTTTCCAAAGTTTTTTTTCTGAGGCACTTTTGGAACTTACTCTATGTCAGCCTGCATTCAAAGGGATAATTCTGCATTCTTAGCATCCATCAATTAGTTTTGTATTGTGCAATAGCACCTGTTCAGCTAGATGGAATAAGAAACACCTTTTGTTCCCCAGAAAAATTAGAGTCCAGAATTGTTCAAAATCACACCATGGAAACATAGTATATCTCAAGTTGGATGAGACCCATAAGGATCATCAAGTTGAACTCCCTGCTCGTCATAGGACTACCAAAACCAAAATCATATAACTAAGAACATTGTGCAGGCATTCCTTGAACTCTGTCACTCTTGGTGCTGTGACCACTTCCCTAGCAAGCCTGTTCCAGTGAATGACCACTTCTCAGTGAAAACCTTTTCCTAAAGTCTAATCTGAACTTCCCTTGATGCAACTTTGTTCGATTTCATTGCTAGTCACCAGAAACGAGGTCAGCACCTCCTCCTCCACTGCCCACCTTGAGGAGCTGTAGACCGTGTTGAGGTCACTCCTCAGCCTTCTTTTCTCCAAGATGAAAAAACTTCAGCCACTCCTCCTAAGTCTCACCTTCAAGGCTTTTCACACCTTTTTTATCCTCCTCTGAACACACTGTAATAGTTTGATGTCTTTCTTACATTGAGGCACCCAAAACTGCACAGAATGCTTGAAGTAGGTCTGCACCAGAGAGATGTAGCCAGTGCAGTGAATCACTATCCTTGGCCAGCTAGTAATGCTGTGCTTGGTACATCCCAGGACATAGCTGGCCCTTTTGGCTGCCAAGGCACACAGTTGCCTCATATTCAACTTACTTTCAACCAGATGCCCCCAGATCTCTTTCCACAGTGTTGCTCTCCAGCTTCTCATCCCCCAATTTGTACATATAACAAGGATTAATCCATCCTAGGTGGAGAATCCTACTCTTGCTCTTCTTAAATTTCGTAAGGTTGGTGATCGTCCAGCTCTCAAGTTTACTCAGATCTCTCTGTAAGACCTCTCTACCCTTGAGGGAGTACACAGATCCTCCTAGTTTAGCATCATCAGCAAACTTCTTTAATGTACATTTGATTCCTGCATCCAGATCATTTATGAAAACACTAAAGAGCACTGACCCTAAATATTCACCCTGGAGAACCTCACTGGTGACTGGCCACCAACTTCATGTAACCCCTTCTAATGTAACTCTTTGAGCCTGATCTGTCAGCCAATTGCTCACCCAATGTATCACAGACCTGTCTAACTGTGTGCTGGACATTTTTTCCAGAAGGACACTGTGAGAGACAGTATGAAAAGCTTTGCTAAAATCCAAAACCCCCACATCTATTGACTTGTCTTGGTCAACTAGCAGTGTGATCTTGTCATAAAAGAAAATTAAATCAGTTAAACAGGTCTTTCCTTTGTGAATCTGGGCTAGCTATGACCAGTGACTGTATTGTCTCTCAGGTGTTTTTCAATAACTCGCAGAATAACCTTTTCCATAAAATGTCTTAGAAAGATTGTAAATAGAGGCGACGATAATTATGTCCTTCTTTTATTCTCAGATTTCTTTTTTCTCATATCAGTATGTCAGTCTGATGTAACCCAGCCATAAGTGTTTTCTCTTTCTTGAACCTTCTTGTTATTTTTATCTGTCAGAATCCTACATGTGTCTATGTGCTGCTTGTTCTCCCTGGCACTGCAGGACTACATTGTGATCATAAGTGGCTATAAAAAAAATTAAAACACTAAGGAAGGAGTGGAGCAGTCATCACAGTGTTTCTGTACCAAGAGATATATGCATGAATAAATATATAATCCTGATTTAATTAACTTGTATAGAAGAGAAAAAGGATTAAATAAGGTCAGTCAATTAGTCACTGTAGCAATAAATTGAAATTTAAAAATTACCTTTCTTACTAACATAGCTTAATGCTTTCTGTCAGAGTTGTATTTTCTATAGGTATGTCTATTTTCTTAACTGACTCATTAGTAAAGTCAGCTCTTCTTTATCTTTTGTAAAATTCCATCTTTTTCCATCTCCTCAGGTCTTTGGCTCAGGAAAGTTGATCTTATTTTGTTTCAAAACACCTTATTTGTATAAAAATGAGTCTCAGCATGAAATCTATCTCTTGGCAAGTATATATGTTTTGTGTGATCTGTTTTTAGAACATTTAAAAAATAAATTTTAAGACCATTACATATTTATTTTATTTTGAGAAAAAAAGGTGTTGGGGTCTTTTTTTGTTGCTATTGTTTTTGAGTTTTCTTCTCCTATCTTTCTAAGGTAATTTATAGCTATTTGTTCAATTAGTGCCCAATTCTGCAGGCCTTATACAGCAAAATATCTACTGACTGTACAAGACTTTTGTCTGAGTGAGGTCTATAGTTCTGATGCTCACAGAATTTACAAGCTGTTTGACATTGTCTTTTAATAATTAAATTACAGAGTTGGCTTTTTTATAAACACAATCAATCTCTTTCACAATATAATGGGTTTGGTGTGGGGGAGGGGTTACAAGGTGAATGTGCTTTCACTTCTTGATTAATTGGTGTCATTACTCGTTAACTGCCCTGATTAAATATCTATTTAAATACTTCATTTTAGAGTTGCAATATCTTTTATTTTTATATACCAGTCTAATACTTGTTTGACTTACTCAGTTCACTATATCATAGCTTACATTTGCTTTAAATTGACAGTCTTAACCACAAAAGTAATTTTTTGAGGCTCCATTGAAAATCAGTCTACATTTTAAAACAAGACTTTGTGCATTCCTAGAGTACTGATTCATCTCATCTCACTTGAGGCACTATATAGAAGCAACCTATGCATATCTCTACATTCCTTGTACTTCTGAACCCTTTGGAAGAGTGTTCATTCAAAAGAGTGCCCATCTCCCAGTAAAGATAATTCAGATAACTTATCTCCTCAGTCACCTAAATCATATAGCTAGAACGACGAAGAATGAACCTGGGTCCAATGCTTAATGAAATATAATCCTTATTCTGTGGGATTCGGTGCCAGATTGAGATTAGTATTATTTTTTTTAGATTTCAAAGTATTCAGAATTCTTCCAAAGGAGCCTGTTGTATCAAAGAGTACCTACTCATGTCCATTGTATAGAGTTTGACCTTAGCTTAGTGCTGAATTTTTAATGTTATACTCTGGGCTGTGTCAAATGCTGTGAGATTTTTTGATTCCTTTTACTCTCAAATGGGCAAAGTTGTAACATGATTTTAGGGACCAGTATTAAATCTCTTTTGAACAGTAATCAGTAGTGCAAAGCAGCCTCTTCTACAGGGATTTAAACACCTAAGCAATACTTCTGCGTCAAAAGACACAGATTAAGGAGCTCAAAAGCAATGAATACTGGAAATCTTCAAGGGAAAAAAAATAATCTCCTCTATTAAACTACAAACTGTTTGGAAAATAGACAATCATTGAAGAGAAGGCTTCAGGTTTTGCAAAGAATAGGAATACAGATAGGATTTTTGATGGGCATAGACTTACAAACATATGAGATAATCAGGGTCACTAAGGAGAGAAGGTTATAAAACCAAGTGAAGGGCATTAGAAGAGACAAGCTTCTACACAAAGGAGAGAACAAGAATGACTGAAATTCTCAGGAAATTCCTGTTCCTTTCATCAGATAAATGACTGTTAATGAACTTTCTGGGTCTATTGCAAGCTTAAATTACCCAGTTACACTAATTATATTGTAATTTATGTTGACTTCTAACTGATCATCATAGAGAACACTTATGATTACTCCAGCAGGAGAAAGAGTAAAAATGTTAAAAAAAAAAAGAAACAACCCCAAACCTCAATTATTTGAATAATAAAGTAACTATTTAAGCCAGCTAAAAAAAAATAATAATTATTTATTTAGCTTTGAACATGGAGTGATGGGAAGAATGTGAATGGTTGTGGTTTTTCTCTAAAGCGCCCTTCAACTACGTTAACTTCCTTCTTCATAATCTGTTAGTCAAATCTCTTCATAATGGAAGAAAGATAGAACACTAGATAAATTTTACTAGGGTAAGAAAGAGTAATTATCAATCCCTAACATCTGATTATCTTTTCACATTGAAATTTGCTTATAAATGCAGTAAAACTGAAAGAGATTAACTTGGTATGTATTTCTAGGTGGAAATAACACATATTTCAAGCAGGATATGCATTTTCTGATCAACATCCTGACAGTGAGTTATCAAATAACCCAACTGCTGAACAGCAACTACTATCTAAGCAATGTGAAATGTTTTTTTGACTCAGTTCCTTGCTACGTGTTTTCTGTCATGAAACTTAACATGAAGGACAAGGAACACTACAAACACATCAAAGAAAAGTGATAACGCTGTTCTGAAATGTATTAAAGAACAATAATGCATATAAATTGTTGTGATTAATTCAGTTTCTGAAATCAATAGAATTGCTGCCTCCTGAAATAGTAGAGGTCAAGAGAATTGTATTTACTAAGGTAAATTGAAGAAAATTTTCTTTTTATATCACTGAAAACTTCCTTTAGCTAAATGCAAAGTAGAGGGAAGCAATAGATTTCCTTGGGGGCGATACATCCTGATAATCCAAGTGAGACTTGCCACACTTTAGCTACAATAAGCTTCCTCATCTGTGTATTTTCCTAGTTTATTATTTAAATTGTTATATAGTCTGGTAAAGTGTTACTGTTTTTTTCCAAATTCGAAGTTTTCTGCCGTCATTTAGGTACTGTGTGCACTTAGCCATTCTTCAGTAACATTCTTTTGATAACTTTATACCTCTGAAAAAAATACATCTGTTTTGGCAATACGCCGTGTCCCAAGAGTACACCAAACAGGAACAGATAGGGGTTCTCTTTATGTTGGGTATATATTGGGGTAGTTTTTATTGTCACTGCTTAACCTTAAACAAAGTGTATTTTGCCTATCTTTTAGAATGTGTCTCTTCTGATACAAGAAAATATCAACAAATATATTTCATTGTTTCGTTCTCTCTCCTCAGTTCCCAAGGAAAAAATGAAATCCTGAGTCATGATTCTTCAGGAATTGGTTCTAGGGTATCTGCAATTATTTTACTTTGTTATAACCATGAAATTATTTTCAGCATGAATGTGTTCTGGTTTTCATTTATTTCAAAAACATTATCTCATCTCTCAGATAGAATGAATGCACTTAAACCCAAATTAAGATATTAATTTTTTTTTTGAAGTATAAAAAATACATCTAAAATACACACTATTCTTATTAACTTTATCTAACAAGACCGTGTTTTATTTTCAGTCTCTCCCATATATCATATACTGTAATATCTACTTATTTTTGTATTAATTCACCCCTCAGGATTACTGTCTCCAATAAGGCCAAGAGTAATCACTATTTGATCCCAATATAGGTTAAAATTCCATGATCTTTGACGAGAATATTTTCAGGCCTTTTTAAAAAAGTTTCTTTAACTTAATAAAAATTCTTTCTTTCCATTATTTGTCCATGAAGTGCACTGACAATAACTGTCTCTTTCCTGTCCACATAACTCACATAGATATAGCGTGGAAGAAGACAGAATGAAAAGGAAATTGCTTCTTAAAAAGTATTTGGGATGAAGTATTCCTCCAGTACCAAATCAAGGAATCATTCCAGTACTTAAAGTGAGCTGGTGAACGGGAATTTGAGGACAGATAAGGTGAAGGAGATGGACTCCCCAGTGCTCTAGAGTCCCAGAGAAGCATATATATATATACCAGGATCAATGCTTTCGCACTTCTGACATACTTCCACTCTCATATACCCCAAAGCCTACTGACAACTTACAGCTTTCTTCCACTGAGAGTCCCTTTAACAGCTCTCCACAACTTACACTGGTAAGACAACTTCCCCATCTTAATCCCTCACAGAAATCATAAAATCACTTCCAGTTCTTCAATGCAGTCCTAGCCTTACTCATAAGGTTCTCGACTTCCTGTACTAATTTCATCTAGCTAGTATCCCACTGATTGCTCCTACATGCATCTCTTTTATCGGCATCTGATCTCCCTATTTTAAAGACCTAATTTCACTGAGAAACATGAACCAGCAATGTGCCTGTATTGTGTCTGGAAGAGATGGAGTCCATTTTCCCTGTAGCAGACCTCATAGTGCTGTGCTTTGTGTAGATAGCTGGAAGGCTCTGGTAACACACGAGTGTTTGCAGTGCTCGCACAGCACCAAGGTTCTCTTTCCAACATACCCCCTGACAGTAGGCAGGGGATGGGAGAGGACACAGCTGAGATAGCTGACCCAAACTGACAAAAGGGGTATTCCATACCAGATGACATTTGCTCAGATATAAAAGCTAAGAGAAAGAAGGAGGATGCTCATTGTTTGTGTCTGTCCTCTCTGCAACCGCCTGGCATATTGAAGCCCTGCTTCCCAGGAAGCTGACAGAGGTTGCCAGCTGATAGGAAGCCGAGAATAATATTTTTATTTGGCTTTGCTTCCACTCACAGTTTTTTTAAACTGTCCTTAGCTTGACCTACAAGCCTCTTGTTATATTTTTTTTCTCCCCTGTCCATTCAAGAAGAGGAAGTGACAAAGCAGCTTTGGCAGGCATCTGGCCTCCAGTCAAGGTCAAACCACCACAGTGCCCTTTCCACAAAGAAGGCTTATGATATCCTGTGCTATCAGGGCCTCAAGGCAAGGATTTGGGGAGCCAAGTTTCTCACGCTGGAAGAGAAGATCAGGTTCCAGGCCACATGAGGAACCTGAATATATATAAGCCTATAGGACCTGAGAAGATTTTATGGTTAAACTAGATGAAAAGAGTCTTCTCCAGCTAAACGATTCTACAGGTCTATGATTCTATAAGATGCACCACCGAGTCCTGAGGCGATAGGCTGATGTAGTGCCAAGCCACTTTCCTTGCTATTTGAAAAGTCATGGCAGTCAGGTGAAGTCTGTCATGACTGGAAAAAGGGAAACTGCATCCTTTTTTAAAAAAGAGAACTACCGGTCTGTCAGCCTCACCTCCGTGCCTGAGACGATGATGGATCCTCCTAGAAGTCATGTTAATATGCTTGGAGGACAGGGAAGTGATTTGGGATAGTCAGCATGGCTTCATAGAATCATAGAATGGTTGAAATGGATCTTTAATGGCTATCTATCTAACTCTCTGCAACAAACAGGGACATCTTCAACTAGACCAGGTTTCCCGGAGTCCCATCCAACCCAACCTTGAATGTCTCCAGGGATAAATACACTTTTCCTAGTGGGTTCACAATACAGCTGCATTCTGAATGCTGGTATGTATAAGTTAATTCCAGCACATACTTGTTTATGCATTAATTCAGGAAGGTCTTTCGCCACTTTTTCTGTAGTTCACCTTCATTTCTTCTTGGTATTCCAACTGATCGTCCTTCATACATTGTTCACTTGCACACAGAGCATGTCTGTGTTTCAACGAATTGCCTGATTTATATAAAATAACAAAAATTATCTCAATCAGGAATACAAAATCAAAAAGATTAATCCAAAATTCCAGCTTGGAGTATGTTGTTTAATGCAATCAGAACATCATAAAAGTTAAAAGTATTAAAAATATCTTATTTTTCTATAATTATATTAAAGAAATTTCATCTGAACATGATCCTAGACTCTGCTTAAGCAGGGTTGTTGGACCAGTTCACTTTCAAAAGTCCCTTCCAAGCTCAACCATTCTGTAATTCTGTGGGCTTCATTTCTGTCAATCCAAGTATACAGTTCACATCTGCCTATTCAGGGAATAAAAATAAATATCAGACTTTGTAAGTCAGACTTGACACTGGCACTAGGAGTTTATTATAGACTTTATCCTACTGATAATAATGTTTTGTTTTCTGATCTCATCTTGTTCTTTCATCAATAAATTGCTATGAACATGACTGGACAAGATTGTTATACTAAAACAAAAAAAAATTGCAATTCTACATGAAGGTTGGATATACATGACAAATGTAGTCATCTAGGCCAAGTTTCTTCTCAGTATTATAAACACCTGTGCACTTCAGCCTATAATATGAGCAGAAGTAGATGTTATTTGGTTCATCCTGAAGCAGACACCTAGATTTTGTCAGCTCAACACTATCAAGGATGCATTCAGCTTTTCCATTTACTGTAACAGATGAGACAACTAGTTCACATGAAACTTCTGCAGGCTGAGTTATCCTGCAGGGACTGAGTTATCCTGCAGGCTGTATAGGTGATAGGAAGTTATGGAAACAAACGTTTTATCCTAAACAGAGTATCTGGGATGTGTCAGGAAAGTGGAGTTGAAAATCCATTCTGCGTTCTCTGTAGGGAGTTGGCTCAAGACAAACATCCTTTCTGAAAATCTGCAAAGCTGAATGGCTGCTGTGTGATACTTAGACAAAAAGTCATGCAACTGGCCGTCTACAAGTAAGCACATACGGTACAGAACATACCTGCTAATGCTTGAAACACTATAATATTACCAGACAAAGAAAAAACAAGGAAGCAAACAAAACACCTGCAGTGTATGATAACTAATGAATTTCTAAAATAAAACCACCTCAGGATAAATTTTTAAAACACAAATAATTTTCCAAGTTTTTGTTTGGAGGATGCAATATGTCAAATGTTAAGAATTCAAGAAAAGAAAATCTGAAAGTAATTTACGTGTGTTATTTTTGCTAGATGCTAACAACAGGGACATTATCTTTTCTTTCAGAGTGATTTGTTTCATGCTATTTCTGCTATTTGCTTTTGAAGTGTCTCATCTAAGTGCATACTCTTCACTACAAGGCTATTTGCTGTATCCAAGGTCAAATCTAGAAATAGGTCTCTGAAAGATTTTTCTTAACATCTGAAAATCTCTCCTTCTTGTATCAGCCAAATACATTTCTGTGTTTGTCTTGACACAATTTTCACCCGTCTTACATGTGTGTTTTTTTCCGCTGTTTTCTTCTTTCCCTCATGATGGTCTCCCTCAAGTCAATGCCCTAAGTTCTTCACAATTCTTCACTTTTCAGTTCTTTTTCTTATGATTTTGGTGTTTTGCATCCGATACATTCTATGTAACCTGGAAATCAGTGCTCATTTACTCCTCCCTCAAATACATTCCAGTTCTCACCAAGGAATTGATGTTACATGTCGAGAAAATGAAAAATGAAAATTTTTCTCTAGAAAAATGAATTTTATCTTGCTGAACCTTTGAACCGACATTTGAAAACAAAAACAGTTTGAACGTAATTATTTCAAAATCTGTAGTATTATACTATGTCTGAAAAAAGCAAATTCTTAAGAAGCTGAGAAAAAAAATCTAAGCAATATCACTAGGCTGTCCTCTGTAAGATTTAGAATACATTAAGAAGAAAAGAATAATCAAAGGCCTGGAAAATAAAATAAAATAAAATAAAATAAA
>NW_009697316.1:70602-97511 GCF_000703405.1 Apaloderma vittatum | reverse complement strand
TCGCTCTCGCTGTGGCGCAGCAGTGACGTCGCGGCGCGTCCTTAGTGATGCGTTCGCCCGCCCGGGGCCTGCCCCAGCGGATTGTTTCCTTCTGTTTTTATCGCGCCGCTGCCGTTCATCCTTGTTCTTAACTGCATGTTTCAAGTTCAGAAAATAAAAATCAAAATTGCGGAGTAGTCACTGCAAGTTCCTGCAAACTCTGTCATCCCCGTGGAAGAGTGGGGCTTTTCTCACTTTCGCTTTGCGGTCAGTGTCAGCTGCCCGGCTCTGCGAGTGCTCGTTTCTCGCACCTGTTTAAAGATACCGTTATTTAAAATATTCTTAGGCAACACTGGGCACTGTTGATGTGAGCTATGAACGGTTGTTTGAAAAAATGTATTGGTAGTTGGGGTGTATTATGATGTCAGAGGTTGTGTGTAGTCATAATGTCTGACTGCAAGGACTCGGAGTTTTTTCTGGGTAACGTGCACTATTTGTAGAAGTAAGCCAGCAGTTTTAGTACTACCTGTGGAACACAAAGATTCGTGTCTGCTTATGCTGGCATTTTGTCCTTAAGTGGCATCATCATTCTCTGGTCCAGACCATGCAAGATAATCTAAACTTGTCTTCTGGGCTGTGACCTTGACTGATGCCATGCCCATAAAGCCAATTAGTTCTTCAAAGGATAGTTTGAAACCTCCCTAAAATTTATGCACCACATATCATATATTGTTTACTTATTTGGGTTTATACTTAGCTAAAATTTATGTAAATTTGAAGCATCTCTTTGAACATCTATTTAGAGGGCAGAGTACTCATGTGGAGTTACATATCTCAAAATGAAAATTAGTTACCAAAATAACTCCAAGGTAAGCATATAAAAGGTCTTGATGTAATTTATATGTGTGAAGAATGGTATGTTGTCCTGTTTTTCGGTAAGTTGTTAGAGATGTGTCTGATGGAAGTGGGAGGCAGATACAGAAAGAACCAGGTTAAACTGTGAGAAGGTCGTGACTGTTATTACAGTACTCTAGTGACAATACTATTTTACTTACAGACTGTAGTGGAATTGCCAATAAGTAGTAAGTGTACCTTGCTGTATGAAAGCCATGTCACAGAATACTAAAGCATTTTTTCTTGTGCACTTGCAGGAACGCAGTGTATTAAATTACCTAAGCAACCATGCTGGCTGCAAGGCTAGTATGCCTGAGGGCGTTTTCATGCCGGACTATTCGCCCCAGCATTACTCAGGCTTCCCCAGCTCTGAGGAACTCCAATGTAAAAATATACAGACTGTGGCAGCCTAGCCAGGTAATTCTCTTGCTAATGGTGCTAACTGCTGATATTTTAAAGGATTGAATGTTTTGCTAAAAGAATCATTTTGCTTGGAGCACCTGCTTTGAATGATCATGAGCCTTTTGCTTGTTTGAGATGCCTACTCTGATTTACTGAAGAAGGAGTGTTAATCAAAAAACAGGGGTCTAAAGAGCAAGTTAAAATTATATTTCAGTGACTATTTCCCTGCAGAAATGAGTAAAAAAACCCAAAGAGGTAGGTAGTAATGGACAAGAATTGCTTTGTAAGGAGGGAGGAGTAGAAATTGTCTGACATCCTTCTGGCTTCCTATTTTGGAGTCTTAAATATCGTATGGAAGTAAAAAGTTGTTTTCAAAGACTTCAGTCCCAGTATGTGTTCAGAGCTGCAGCCAGGTTAGAACAATTTCTGAACTGTGGCAGAGGACAGTCATGGGTCCTTGCAGCAATTTTAAAAACTGGGCTCTCATTATTATAACACAGCATCAGTTTATTCATTGGAAGAAGATGTTCCGTTTTTACTTTCTGCCCAGGTAACTCACAGCTGTTAGGAGACGCTGCTCTTTTGCCATAATCTTGCTGAAAGTGCCAGTGGCCACTTGTTCACCTCCTTGGAGTTTTTCTCTTTGGCATAGAAAACTCTTTAAGCATCATAAGTTTGTAGGTTTTTTTGTGGCAAGTGCTACATAATTAGAGTGTTGGGTTAGACTTTATTAGATGCAAAGCACAAGGAAACGGAAGCACTGTGGTAAACTTCCTGAATTTTTATTGCTCTAACGGCTGGTGATAGCAATGCTTGTAGATTTCAGGTTTTGGTGTCAAACTCACAGATTTGAGGTAGGCTTTGATTGCTTCGATGCCTGTATAAATAATTTGGAAATTCCTGGAAAAATGGTAAGAAAACTTCAGAAGTTTTTTTCTGAGTTTAAATATGGGTTTATTCCAGTGTTGCTCTTGCAGCTCACTAAGCCTTTGAGCAGCATGCTGCTTGGAGCTTGTCAGCCTTAAAAATCTTAAGTTTACAGGTTTTTGTTTAAGGTTTGTTCTCTAAATCAAGGCTAGAAGTAAGAGCAAATAATTTGTGCTGCACAACAAGACTCTTTTTACATAAACATATTTACATAAAGAAATCTTTTACGTAGAAAGCAAAATAATTCTTTATAAAAGAGAAAAGGGATTAGTTAACATTTAAAAAAAAAAAGCTTTGTGTCCTTGTTTAGTGCAGTAGGACTAGATAAGAAGAAATGCGGTCTGAAAGCTTCAGCTTCTGAAATTTGCTGCATTGACTCCGTACTTCTGCAACATGTGAATGTTGCTTACAAAGCCTCCTAAACTTTAATGTTCACTTGTTTTCCTTGAGTACAGTTGCTTCATGTCTTTGGGAGATAAGTGCAGATAAATACTATGTTGTAATTTTAAGTGTAGCGAGTCAATTGATAAGAAATGTTTTCTGTTTTATTTCACTGAATCTTTCTTGCGTTATTTCTGAATCTGACAGGGTTATGCCACCAGAGTAAGAACGGGTGTAAGACGTGGAAAAATTGGCCAGGAGATTAAAGAAGCAGCATTTGAGCCATCTGCAAAAACTGCACTTAAAGGTAGAGTAGCTCTGCTTTAGATACTGAGTGTCTTTGAAAACTTGCTGGAAGGAACTGTGTTGCTTCAGTTTATTAGACTTGAGAGTATTGTTTCATATGTAAGTTTACTTAGTGTTCTCCTTCAAACAACTAGAGACACTTTCGCCGCTTGCTTTTGCTTGTGAAGTTTGAGGCTGTAAATGTGTCACAGTATAAAGAAATTCCTTGTTGTATCTACTTCAAGCTGCTGTAGAAAACTATTAAGTCAAAAATTATTATCTGTAACGGAGATGTGGTTGCAGTATTAAATATGTTACTGTTTGCTGTGTTACATCTACTTTGTGTAGTGTTTAAAGGAAGAATTTTTCTACAATGTGTACAGTTTGCAAAAAAAGTTTCTGGTGCTACAGTTATGTAAGACGTTGGCTTACTACACTTGCTAGTACAGCTAGTGTGGATTGTAACTTCACTGGATTAGAGGGATTTCTAGATAGCAGCCTTCAGCAGAACGGAGTTGTAAATATCCTGTAATACCATTGAATTGACAAGTTGAATTTGTGTAGATTGTCTGGATAGTGTCTTGGCTATGGTGTCTTGGGGAAAAGCTGTAGTGCTGAGTTACACAGCTGAAGGCATTTGGTCTCAGGTGCTCTTACTTCAATTACAACAATACTGCTACAAATATAACCATCAATCATGAAATAATCTAGTATGTGAGACACAAACAGTTTGTCTAAAAATCAGATGGTATAAACCAATAGTAAATCGGGTGTTTGGCTCCAATGGCTACCAAAGACCTGTTGAATGAGGAAGCATTAAGGGCAGATGAATGAGAGTCTAATTTTTCTGCTGTTTTATAGCAAGTTGGATAGTGAGGTGGTACGCTAAATCAACTGACAGGTGAACTCTTGGGGAGAGCATGTTGACTAGTTTTAGGTTGGAATTCCTGATGCTGTAATGAGGGTCAGTAAACTGGACATGTTACTTGCTGGTTTCTTTCTTACTCTTGTTTCTGAAGCTTTACTGTATTGGTGGGCTAGATCTAGATTTTTTTACTTTTCCTCACATAGGTCATTGAGAATTGGTAGCGCAGTGATTTGGAGTTAAGTGGAACTTTAAAAAAAAAAAAGCCAAAACTGATAACGTGAGGATGTTATTAACTATCCAAGAGAAAGCATTCATGAGAGTGAATTTTTTTTTTTCTTTAAATACAGCTGATCGCTTGGGGAAATTTATTGTTGCTGGAGGGGCTGCTGTTGGCCTGGGGGCTCTCTGCTACTATGGAATGGGCATGTCCAGTGAGATTGGAGCTATTGAAAGAGCTGTGTAAGTAAAACTGCTTACTGTTCATTCAGTGAATCTCCTTCTTTATATCCATCTCTTCTTTAGTTGGTATCACCCAGTATTCATACAGCTTAAATTTTTTGAGCTTTGAACAGAAAGCTCCAGCCTCTGTCTATGCAGGATTTTAAAGTATATAACTGAACGCAAAATTTAAATTACCCAAGGTTAAATGGATATTGACTTAAGTGAGTTCCTTTGTTTTGCTAAATTTGAAAATTGTTTTGTGAACAGTGTAGAAATATGTCTTAGGAAATGTGCCACAGATAATTTATGAAGTATAGTCTTCCATAAAACATATTCGTAAAACCACTTTGCCTGGTGTTCCTGTGAGGCTGTTCATTAAACCTCAATACAGCATCTTGTAAAGAGTCTCCTCTGAACGCAGTACTTACCTTGCCCTGCTCTGATAAGTATGTTTTGCTTAAAGCTTCAGTATATTGCTTTTTGGCCAACAAAAACCTGACTGTGCTATCATAACCTCATAGTTGCTCAGACTTAAAAGGTGGTTAGTGATGAGCATGGACTTGGAAGAAATGAGTGCCGGAGGTGTTTTTCTTTACTTATTCTGCATTTATATTTGGAAATGACTATCTGCATTCATATTGAGTGCTTGCTAGATGAGAAGCTTTTCGTTGATACAGTTATCTGTACTTTTTTCTTCACAAGCTTTGAAGTAACGGGTCAAAAGAATAAAATGGGAGAAAATGTATTCACTATGTTTTAGTCTGATGTTCGCAGGGAGAGCTTTCTGTTCATAGTATGACCAAATCACACTGCAGAAACTCATTCACATCTAGGTCTGTTGCTATTGTTGGAGCTCTCAGAATGGCTTTAGTGTCTTGTGATGTTAGATAACTATGTGCACTGTGACTCAGCAGCTTGTAAGCTGCTCAGCAGGCTGCTTGGTGTCCAGTCAACACACTGTAGGTGCTTTTCCTTGAACCATTTTGTTGCATGTGCACCATTCTCTATTTTTCCAGTTAAAAAGCATTCATTATTCTATTTCACACGTATGTTTCCCCTTCTGAGATGAGCTATAGTTGGCATTATTTGTAATTTACAGTGTTTCTAGAGTTATGTTGCATTAGACCAGCAAGATTTAAGAGTTCAGCCCCGTGTTGTTAAGGTAAACTAAGGTCAGAAGCTGCTAGGTCACACCATTATTAGGAAACCTCCCTTATGTCTGCAGCTATGAATATATTTAAGTGCTTGATTGTGATTTTTAGTTGGTTTTCATTATGATACTGGTGATGGCACATCTATGTACGACTGCTTATTTTTCAGTATTTGGCCACAGTATGTGAAGGACAGAATTCACTCTACCTACATGTACTTTGCGGGAAGCATTGGCTTGACAGCAATGTCTGCTGTAGCAGTGAGCAGATCTCCAGCACTCATGAGCCGAATGACAAAGGGCTCCTGGCTGGTAAGCTTATGTCATAAAATCAAAAATGTTTGCTGAGAAAAGACCCCAAATGTGATGGGTGATATGAAAAAAAATGTGAAATGTAAACTGCTTGGTGAGAAATAAGGCAAAACTTCACTTACTCTAATGTCCTCATCTGTAAACACTGCTTCAGTATCCTAATGATACTTCGTGATGTAAGATTTGGTGACTAATTACATGCTCACGTGTACCTTATGTACTTTGATAGTTTGTCAAGGACAGACTGCGTGAGCAGAAAAATGCTATGCTGTACTTACAAGCTATACAGCAGTAAGAGCCTGTTAGGAGTAGCCATCTGAGGGCTAGTAATGTGATTTCTGTTGCTTTCTGAAAGTGGGAACAGGTCCCAGTGTATTCTTACTCCTCCCTTTGCTCTTCTCTGTAGCTCTTTGAAAGCCGGCTCCGGTTTGTCAAGGCTGAAACAATACTGCTAGGCAAATCATCCAGGCAAACTGCTAACAAAATGTGTCTGCTTAGTATATATTCAGTGTGTTAAGTGGAGAGGAACGGTAATAGTTAAATACCAACACCCACGTAATTTTACAGAGATTAAATGATAAACTGCAGTTGTACATTTCTGACAAGTTTACTAGCTGCTACATGATTCTGCTCAGAATCATCAGTAGGAGGACGAAATGATGTTTAAAAAGTCATTAGTGGCAAAACCATGTGAACTGAGTACTGGCTTTGGGTGGAGAAATGTAAAAGAAAAAAGTAGGGCTAAGGTTTCAGGTACCTTAGTGAGTATTAGAGTAATGGGTGGAACCATAGGTTTTCCTTCTGTTACCTTACACAACTAAGAAGCTGTGGCCACCTTACTGCTAAACTTGAATTCCTAGAGTAAAAGGAAAATGAGGATTACCGCAAGCTAGGGTTGTGCTGCAAAGATTTCACTTTAACCTTACAGGACATTCCAGTTATGAACTTGGCTTCTCTTTTCAGAATTATGCTATTGACTTTTAGACTAGGAGGTTGGAACAGAGACCCTGTGTCCTAATGCTATCTTAAGCTCTGTTACGCTGTTTTTACAGGCAATAGGGGCAACCTTTGCAGCTATGATTGGTGCTGGAATGTTGGTCAGATCTATATCCTATGAAAATAGTCCAGTTGCTAAGCACATGGCTTGGATGATGCATTCAGGTATGTGATTTTAATATTCATTCTAAAGGTGTCTGTGCTTCAGATTCTAACTTTATCAAAACTTTAAGGTAAATTTTTACGTACTGCTCTAGAAGAGTTAAGGTTTTTTAGAGACCAATCAGAACTCCTGAACATCAGGAAGATTTCTTACGTGTCCTTAATACAAGTAATGTTTTTTCATAATCTGCCAAAAATCATACTCAAGTTAAACTTGAGATACATGTATGTGCCACACTGGATAGAAGCCGATTAGTTTTGTAGCTTTATTGGTTTTGTAATTTCTTTGGTTTCATGACTGTTTTCTGGCGCTATAGCTTCTGTAAGCACTGTTGACTATACTTAGCATTCCTCAGCTGTGCAGGATAGGGCATTACTTGAAAACTTGACTAGAAAAATTAGATTTTACTATTAAACTTTAGCTTCTTAGATATGTGTTCTGATCACATATAGAAGCTGTTGAGTACAGATCAGTTTCTCACTGGTGAAATCTACTTCAAATAATGATGACTATCATATTTCAAAACTGTTGTACCAGGAGTAACTTATGGTTCAAGAAAGACACATGAATGTTAGGCACTGGAGTCAGAGTTGCCTCTCAAGAGCTAACATTTCTACCAGGAATAAATTGTGTTTATTTTAGTGACTGTTAGTAAGCTAAACAGCCTAATGTGATATTAATGGACTAGACAGAGGTTTCATGCAAGACCATAGCATCAGAGTATTACTTCCCTAACTAATTACTGTATCAGAAATCTGTCCTGCTTTTCAGTATTGAGTGCTCCAATGGCTATAGTTGATTAGTTCACGTTAAGTGCCTCTGACCAGCTCTGTTTTAAGCAGATCAACACGTTGACTTCTGTTAGTCTTTCTTCCAAAGGTCAGTTCCCTGAAGCATTCTCCAGAGCTAGATGAGAGTAGGTCGTGGAATATCAGGTTAACAACTTAATGTGCTCCTTTCTAGATAGGTGCAGTCAGGCATGTTGGTATTTTGTCGTGTAAGTAGATCAATTTAAGCTATGTTATCTGACTGGAAAAATAAAATACAGTTGTGTTGGCAGGCGATGTTTTTACCAGAACTGTTCTGAGTCTTACAAATGTTTTGTTTTCCTTTGGCTAGGTGTCATGGGTGCAGTGGTGGCTCCTCTAGCCTTCTTGGGTGGTCCTTTGCTGATCAGAGCTGCCTGGTATACCGCTGGAATTGTCGGAGGGCTCTCAACTGTCGCCATGTGTGCTCCAAGTGAAAAATTTCTGAACATGGGAGCACCACTTGGAATAGGCTTAGGATTTGTTCTTGCCTCTTCAATTGGTAAAACACTGTTTTGATACTGTCAGATAAAGTAGATTTTAAACTTAAGCTGCTAAGATGTAGCTCATGTTTAAATGCAGACTGGTCTGCCTATTTAAGATTTGCCCTAAATAGCTCTTGCAACTGCAGCAGAGCAGAAGATACCCTTGTTAAATTCATTCTTTAAAACAAACATGAAGTTACAGTTCTGGCAATTTTTAATCTGTCAAATCTTCAACAGTGATGCCTTGTATTTGTCGTTACTGCCAGTGACTAGGGAAGACAGTAAAGGTAGTCTTGGTTCTTGATCCACCTTCTTCCTTATATGTTTCTAGGCATTGTTGACGTCCTAGGAACAGAAGTACTTTCACAGGAGGAAAAGTAAACATGATTCCTCAGGGTGTTCAAAATCAATGAAGCAGGTTTTATGTATACATATGACATCTTCAGCTCCTGTGTTAAAAGTTCTTGCTACCAAAAATGCACCACAAGTAGAGAATTGAATGTGCACTGAAGGATATGTGCTATGGTAACTGAAATTTGACCCAGCTACGTAGTAGCTTTGTTTAACACCACTGTACATTCCTCTCCAGGATCCATGTTCTTGCCACCTACTTCTGCTTTTGGGGCTGGCCTGTATTCGGTAGCTGTCTACGGTGGATTGGTGCTCTTTGGCATGTTCCTTCTCTATGATACACAGCACGTTATCAAGCGTGCAGAAACCATTCCGTATTATGGAGCAATAAAATATGACCCAATCAATGCGTAAGTATTCTGTGTTAAAACAGCTGATCTCAGTGTCTGTGTAAAAATTGGCTTCAGGCGGAGTCAAATTACACTTCAAAAACAGCCAGACCTTTTGTTTACTGTTCTGAAGTGTGTTGCTGTTAAATGTGAAGAATCGCAAGGTTTAAAAATGTGATGTGAAAATAGCTAGTGGAGTTAAAACTGAAACCTCCTGCCTGAAATGAGAGAAATGGGCTTTTGAATGTGTGGTGTCATATGCTTCCAACAGCATTTTTCTAACAAGTATTTTTGTTCTCTAAAGCATTGCTGGGAGAATTTATAGCTGCTTTCTGAAAATACCTGGCAATATCAGCTGAACCAAAAAAATGTTAACTCTTTTGTAGTCACTTAATATTCAGTAGTCTTTCTCACTAAATATAAAAACTTTCACAGTGTGGTAGATAGGGTTGATTAATTGGCTCTTGAGTAAAGACCCAGTTTCAGTCTGATTTCTTACACTTAAAATGTAATAATTCCAAAACCTTTGGGGACAAATAGATAAAAGTGCATCATAAAAGGAGAGGGCTGCTGTATGAGAACAGCGTATACTGTCTGTTAAAACTTCTGTAAATACTTCCTGCTGGCAGAGATGCTGAAACGAAAAGCTTTTTTGACTTATCAAGCACTGAGGACAAGCATAGTTGGGTTTTGTTACAGATGCCTCATGAAGGCATTTAAAAACGAGGTGTAATGATGTGAAACACCAAATAGTGCTATTTCTGCTCAACAATATTAACTTTGATTTCCTGTTTCCTAGGTGCATGAGTATCTACACAGATACACTGAACATCTTCATTCGGGTGGCCACCATGCTTGATGCTGCTAGAGGTGGCAGGAGAAAGTAAACTGAGACTCCTCCTTGCAGCTGTCTGACAGCCTACCTAGTGCACATACTAAATAAAAAATTATGGTTACAAGCAGTTTTGCTGCAAGTCAGAAGTTTAAAGCATTTCAGCATATTGTTTCAGTGCGATGTGATTCAGACTTAATAGTTTTTCTTCAAACACTTTCCAGCTCTGTGTTTAAAATAGTGTGAACTGCTTCTAATTGTACATTATTTCAGGAACGTAAATTATTTTTAATATATGAGTAAAATAAGGTATCTGCTTTTTAGTGTATTTGGCAGCAGTTCAACTCTTCTTCTTTTTACTGTTACTATGTGGTAAAGGGAGTAGTTTCTAAACTGGTGTCCCATATGCAGATAGGGGCACAAGTTACTTCATGAAATGCTATTGAGATGCGTCATTTTTCAGTTAAGATTGCATAAATGATTTTTTAAGTGACACACTATGAAGAATTGAACAAAATGGATATGGCACTAAATGCAGTAATGACTTCTGCTTGGGCAGAAATTCCAGAAAGGTTTAAGTAATTGTCAGAAATGCGTTGGATTTAACAGGTGAGGTTACCAAAAAGTATAAAGGAGATGAGGAAGGCGTGGCATTTGTCCCATATGAACTTCAGTCTTGTCTTGCAGTACACGCAAGAACGTTGTGTACTGAAGGTAATAGTCAGGTTCTCCCGATACGAGATTTACCAAACTGTTGAGTAGCAGTAGAGGTGTGTCTTTCTTCCCGTGACTAAATTTTGGTATTGCAAATGAAGCTCCATCCTTCAGAAGAGCTCCTAGTGCTTGTCTCTTACAAGCTTTTGCAGTTGGCACAGAAGGAAGGAATTGAGGATGACCTGTTTAAATCCAGCTGTCATAAATTTACCAGACTGTGTCATGCTTTAATGTTTCTGATTCCATTCCAAATTGGTATGTTTAGCTTGGTCTAAAAGAAACGTTCCCCATCAGTGAAATGGATTTAACGTTAAGCAGTTTATACTTGCCAAACTCTACTGCTGTATGTTGGTATAAAAGGTGAATTTTGGGGCACAAAAAAGTTTTTAGCTAGTATCAACAACTCAGAGTTTGAATTTTTGGTAAATATGCTGTTATCTGTTGACTTATGGAACAATAAAATTCTAGCCTCACAAGTTGACTGTTCTCACTTTCCCTGTATTAACGTAAGTATTTTAGAACCCCTGCACTTATAACTTGATGAAGAGTATTATAAATTATTTTTCTGGCTACAGTTTCCTTTGTAAGAGAGTACATATTCCTCTGTAAAAAAAAAAATATAAATAAATCCATAAAGACGATTTCTAGTTTCACTGAGTAGCATCTTCTTGGGGATATTTCTCGGGTGGAAGGTGCTGATCTGCACTTCTGACACCAGTTCGTTAGTGTAACCTCTTGGCTACTGACCACAGCCAGCGCTGCTCTTATGCCTGTCATATACTGTAGTATTTCTAGTCCTGTGGACAAAACAGTGGATTGTTAAGAACCTTGTTGCAACTCCTTTGTGCCCAAAGATTTTATGGCACAATCTAGTTCCTGGCACTGTTACAGCTGAAGGAAAATCTAATACTTAGATGGAAGAAGTCTCTGTGTTGGGTCAAGTAGCCCGTTTAGAGGGCTTTATTTCTTTAATCTCATATGCTTAATCAATTGTCTACATACTGTTGCTGTAGCTGAACGCAGCAGTGCGCTTGTGTTGCAGATTCTGATTTAGTATCCTGCTGACTACGGTAATTTGTCACAGATAAGTGATTTAGGTTGCTTAATCACCATCAAAGGTACCAGCAAAAGTGATTTTTAATGCAGGTTTGTGGAAGTGCAATTTAACAAAGTTTGATGGCAAGATGCACACTGTTACGACCTGGAAGAAACATAAGGAGGAAGACAAGTTAGAATCAAACCAGAATTATTTACATGGAGACCTGAGACACAAAAAGATCATAGAATCATAGAATCATAGAATGGCCTAAGCTGGAAGGGACCTTAGAGATCATTTTAATCCAGCCTCCCTGCCGCCAGGGACGCCACCTGTCGACTAGATCAGGCAACACATGGGGACCGAACGGGAATCGAAGCCGCAACCTTAGCGTTGTTAGCGCTACGAGTGCTTTCCATAAACTACTGATGGAGCTTAGGTACAACTAAATCTGTTCTTAGTCTCAGACTTGGTCAGTGGTTTATACATAATGGAAGAAAGAGGGAAGGTAAGGAAACCCTCCTGTTGGCTCATAAGGTTTGGAATGGGCCCTTGTTCTTTCTAAACTTGTTTAGAGGAGTTGGGGTGTGGCTGGATTCACACCTAGTCCTGGCCTTGGTTGACGGTTTATGTGTGATGGAATTAGACATGGGGATATTGTTAGCATTAAGTCAGCATGCTGTCAGCCACTTACCAAGGATCTGTTGTGAATAAGGGGTCTCGACACCTAAAGGAAGGATCTCTTTAGTCTCGGGTAAGGAATCTCAAACTTGAGAGACATCCCTGCTCAAGGAGAGAGTTGCCTGGTGTGCAGTCCAGTTGCAGTTCAGGGAGAACTTGCGTTGGGCTCATCCAATGATCGCCATTGGTAGAAGGTCTGGCTGCCTCAAGGAGCAGCCTTGAGAGGCCTCCCAGCTCAAGGGGAGCTCACTGCTGTGCAGCCACGCTGTTGTGCAGGGAGAGCTCTCACTTTGGCTCTCACATTTAGGGATAAGGTCTGGCTCATAGTCAAATTGTGTACAGTGGGAGGTACACGCATGAGATTCCTTCTACCCACAACTTCCTTTGTTCCTTGATAAATCAGTCTTGGAAAAACAACCTGTTAGACATAAAGTTACTGCATGAGGAGTGTTCCAAGTGCACTCTACAGCTCAGGCCTCTATCTTCCCTGGAACCCATACCAAACTGCTGTGAGTTTGGTTAAGAGGTATGGAAGCACCCACTCTGTCACACAGTGGAAGTGCAGTTACCTCTTGCCTTTGTCATATGTGATGCGTTGCAGATCAGTAGTAAGAGTCCAATTATTTCATAAGCTGTTTAGTTTAAGTGCCAGACTTAATGTTATTTATATACGTGTTGGCATGCCTGCAGGCCCATGGTGACTAAACAGCTTTTAGTTGTTAATTACATTATTTGGGAAATTCTTCATAATGAATAGAGTATTTGCTTTGTTATGTACCAAAGTTTTACATATAAAATTACTATAATAAACGTAACATAGTTAGAGCTAGATGAAGTATTAGATTCAAAGTTCCTGTTGCTGTTGGTGACCATCTGAATAAGGTATACTACCAGTGATCTTCTCTGTCCTCTTTCATCTGTTCTAGGACATGATATGTCTTCTCTGCATCATGATGGACAGTAATCAGGGTTCTTTGTTTTTCCAGATTCATTTTAGCAATTGACTCTGATTATCATGTTGCAACAGCTGTTCTTTCCAATATAAGGTTCATTCCAATGGGGGCAGGTAATGAATCTTGGTATGATGTGTAGTTTGATTTTTTTGTTTTAGCAATAGTTTGCCGTTTGCTGCCATTTTTGTTGAGCACATACCCTGTGTTCTAAAGGATAGAGTGTGGTTCTGTCGTGATTTAATCCCAATGCAATGTTTGGGTATACGATGTGTATCGAAGCATAGCGTATTGTCAAAGCCAAAGCTGTGTTGAGTGGGTCATAAGTGAAATGGGTGGGGTTTTCCACCAGGAAAAATTCACTGTGCACCAGTTCTGTGTTTTGCACCACTGCAGTTAGTATCTTTCGAGGCAAATGGGTCCTGAGGTTTATTTAAGAGTCATAGGTACAGTTCCAATTTGTGGTAAATTCTCCATGAGAAGTTGTCCTGCCTGTAATGCTATTGGATATTTTCTTTCATCAGAAGGTGGAGCATTAGATTCAGCTTTTGTAAAGAATGCATGACTGCCAGTGGGCCCATAGCAGTGAATAACTGGTACTTTGGAAAGTCGAGCATCCCACTGGCCTTCCTGCAGCTTAAGGCTCGTTTTGAATAAGCCATTAGCTCTTCCTGCCATCCCATTTGATTGAGGGTAATATGAGGTGTGGAATATCCATTGAATTTCTTCCTGGTTTTCTCATTCTTGTATTTCTTCACAGAAGTGTGAGCTATTATCATTTTGGATGGTATCAGGAGTAGGTAGACTTGAGAAACAAGATAATGCTTGTACTGTATTTTGTCCATCAGCCTTTTGGTACTCAGTTGCCGTAAGCAAAGACGGAGGCTGCTTCTACTCCTGTGAGGCTGTATTGATATCCCACAGAGCATTTAAATGGTCTCATATAATCAATTCACTATGTAGACCACAAAATTTTTTCTTGATTGATATGCAGAGGTTGATTTGTCTGTAATTTTAATCCATATTGGGGGCATTCTGTGAGAGTAACTTCATCAAGTTTCCTGTCTAGGGGCCAGTGCTTGCTCTGTGCAGCAAAATAAAGCAAGCCTGTACCAAACTGATGCAAGTTTGGTTAAGGGGGTTGAATGTATCTGTCACAGCTTGTCCTCAAATTCTGAAATCTACAGAGAGCTGTCTTACAAAAAAAATTAGTATTTGTGCCTGTAATAAAAGAAAACTCAAGCAAAAAGCCTTTTGTCTAAATTCTGAGGACAAAGTTTCAGAGGTTGATTATGAAAGTAGAGAAGGATTCGGAATTGTTTGAAACACTAGGGTGCTGAGCAGAACATCTTACCTGAGGGAGATGTTCACGTGGAAAGTGAGATGGACAGGAAAGTCTAATAACCTTTTAAGAAAAAAAAAAAAGTGTGCCTGAGGAAGCATGAGCGCTCATTATGCTTAGTCTTTTGAAAAGATATGGCTTGACTCCTGTGGATGAGATTGTGTAAGTAGGAAAATACTCTTGTTAGTGTGCTACCTAATGTGGGACTCCAAAAGGGGAAAAGCAAAATTAT
Organism: Apaloderma vittatum; assembly: GCF_000703405.1. NCBI lineage: Eukaryota > Metazoa > Chordata > Aves > Trogoniformes > Trogonidae > Apaloderma > Apaloderma vittatum. The sequence goes on along the minus strand of NW_009697316.1, from coordinate 82,895 downwards.
AGAGTTGCTTCTTTACATCTGAAGTCCTAGACGGCTCCAATTTGGGGAGGGATGAAAATCTGAAATGTGGTAGTTTGATAGGCACCGGGCCAGGTGCCCATTTTTTTTTCAGGGAGAGCATCTGTCTGAGAGCTTGTGCTGGCTTACTGTCAGGCTACTCTTGGAATGCAGACAGCCTGGAAACTTTCTAGAACTAAAAAAACTGTTTAGCTTTATCAATAGAACTTATAGGTTGATGTTGCTGTAAGCAATTTATCTGGGGGAGGGTGGGCATCCTGAACTGAGAGGTTGAACTGCAAAACTTGAGAGACTCTCTTAAGTGGGAATTAGGGTCTATTAAGTATGTCTTGCTCAGCCAGCTTTGAGGGTAAGTACAACTGGTGTGTGTCTCCTAAACACTAAATTGTTTCAAAAGGAAACTAAATGCTTTGTACCCTAAATTTTAGATCTGGAACAGCTGATCAACACTGTGGTTAGACCCTCCAATTCCTAATGCTGTTTCACACACTTCTGTAAAATAGGAATTTTGCTGACTTTATTTTGCCTTCTACTTAAGGCGGGCTTTTGTTCACATTTTTTGACTTTTGGGTATAAAGTTGTAAGAGATTCTTTATTTCCTCTCTTGATTCTTTGGGTCAGGTTGAAGAGGGTTACACGTAATTGTATTCCCTTACTGACTTTGGCAAAGACAATTATTACAAAATTTGACCAGATGTTTTTAAATAAGTACTTTTAAGGGGAGTGAGAGAAATCAGTCATAAAAGCAAGCAAGATCAGATATTTTCAAAGTGTCCTCTTTCAAGTAAATAAACTCATATTTAAGGATAACATAGTTTTCACGTTTTCCAGTGAGATTTAAGATATTTGATATTGTTTATTGAGAAGTAGCTTAAGCAGACACTTACCTGGCAACAAATACAGGACAAATACATATTTGTGTGTAAGCGCAGCAGGCAAGAAAATGGAATCATATGTTTTATTAGCCAGGAGCAGGACAATATCAGAATCATGATAAACTAGGGTAGAACACAGGAACACAGCTCAAGGGGGAAAATTTCAAAACTTGCCACAGGTTAACAGGAATGGTGGTTATTTCTCTCGAATTCTTAAAGTCAGTTTTGGATCTCATGCTGTAGTGCAGGAGTTGCTAGGAGCAACCCTTTGGTAGAAATTATGCAGGCAGTTGGGCTGGATGGTCAAGTTTCAGCCCTTTTTAGGCTTGAGATGTAGAAGTCTGTTTAGTAATTACACAGTAGTGGCACCTGAGAGTCTGTTTCATCAGTTAACTGGAGCAAGTCTGTAAAAAATTCTTTATTCACTTGGGCTACAGTTTCATGAATTACAAGGGAATAAAGTGGAGGTAGGGTAGAAAAGGTTTTCTGTTGGTTTTTTTGTTTGTTTTACAGACAGTAGAATTGATAATCTAGAGTTTGGTGGCTGCCAGTGGCTTCAGTCAATACCAGTAGCACATACCGCTAAAGGTGGACAGAGATGCGTGCCGTGTTTCCAGGTTGGTTAGTCAGGTAGTCTAGGGCAGCTAGAATTACTTTAAGAGCAACGTGGTTGATCTTTTACTCGTGTACTCTTTCACACCAGAGTGTGTGTGTTGGTGGCATCTAATGGGGGCAGCGGGGCAGACATGGGTATTGGGTGGGAGTAGTACTTCCCTTGGCAGAGGGTGTGTAAGTACAACAGAGACAAAGCTCTACTGAAAAAAAGCCAGCTGAAAATGTAGTATTTCCAGAAGACAGCGATTAAAAAGCTAAGGGCTTCTTCCTCCTCAGGTTCCCCCTGTGGTTCAGGGAATTAGCTCAAGTTCCGCGTAAATGCCACCTAAGATACAGTGCAAATGTAGAAACTGTTCTTAAGCAAACAGGATGACTAGAAGCCATGAACTAGAGTCATCTTCAGACTTATCTAGAGCATGAAAAACCTTTAACAAATACAGTTTTGTACATTTTTTAACCGTAAGAAGTGTGCAGCGGAGTGGTCGGAGACAGGAGGTGGAATGAAAACATGGATCACAACATAGCCGCCTAACCTGTGAATTTAGGTCTGTCAGCTGGAAGTTTCAGGCGTTCCTTCAGGCATTAATTTTATGAAAGGAGCAACAAATGTTGTATTACGTCCTTGCAGCTGAGAAATGCTGTTTCTGTGTGCCGAAGTGTATTGGGGGCTGGGAAGGAAATTGAGTACAAAGATAAGTATTTCTAAATCATCCAGGGGCGTAATGGATGCATTTTTCGATTCATTTGCATTACTGATACTTTAGGTTCAAAAGCCACAAAGGCAGGATACATCTTGAAATCTTTAAAAAAGTAGTTTGAGTTCTTACCATTAAATTAAGGCACGCTCCAGAGTGTCTTTTTTGCACTTGCCAGAAAGAAATTAGATAAACTCTTAAAACTGCAGTCTTCATAGAGTCATTATTTTTGGAGGTGGTTTGCTAATATATTGTAAAATTCATTAATATTTTGTTAAAATATCACACCATTCAAAGAAGAATCTGTGTTTTACATATGGGAATTTATTCTAACCAGGTTTAAGCAGCTGCTTGTGGCATATGGAGAGTAAAACAGTTGGAGCAAATGGCCTTGTTAAATTTAGAGAAAAAATGAAACTCACTTTTGAGCTGTGAGAAGCCAGGGAGCCTTAAGAACTTTCAGGATACAAAGTTAATTTAATTCAACCTAGACTAGTTACGGTGAACCAAAGCAGTTCTCTGGGAGTATGTGCTGGCCTCCGTTTTCAAAGCGGTAGAGTATGTAGTGTAGAAACCAGAGGCTGTGGTTGCATTCACTGAATCAGAGACAGTAATGACAGAATCTGGAGTGTAATAACTAGCAAAGACCAGAATGAAGAGCAAGACCGAGGTTAGCATTTTTCTTAGCAGTTTCTGGTGAGATGATAATCACTTGGGAGGCTGTTCTGGAGCAGGATTTAAAACATCTTACATGTCTGTAAGTCTTGTGTGTGGTGTTCGTGGTCTCTAAGCTTCATGTGTTCACGTCTTCTGTCTCTTCACAGGTCACTCTTCTGGATAGATTTGCTCTATTAAGGTGGGGCTTGTAGCTGTATTTATTTTGCTTGGTTTTAGATTTCCTCCTGCAGGCAATGTGGTGAAGATAGAATACCAGATGTGTCCCCTTTCCACTTGGTTTCTTACATGGTTTCTGTTCTCTCTCTAGTCTTTCAAGGCCTTAGATGTGATGAGGACCAGTTTATCTGGTACCTATAGGCTTCTGAACAGAGAGCGTGAGGGAAACCTTTTCTTTTTGTGGTAGTCCAATCCTTTAATTCAAGCAAGATGTGATTTAGGAAACTGTATTTGACAGCTGATCTGCCAGAGCTCACACCTCTGTGATGGGGTGATGAGAGGAGCTGTGTAACCTCGTTATGGAAGCAGATCTGTTCCCGCTGCGTGTCACTTCTTCCCCCGGAGTGGGAAAAAGAGGGAGGGTTATCCCTCTTGCCATTTACCATGGCACTGAAAGATTTGTCCTTCTTTCACTCTCAGGTGCTGCTTGAGAAAGTGCTTTTTCTTTGCTTCTTCCCGCTTTCCAGAAGATTACAGAAGAATGCAAGACACTGTCAGGTCTTTTATACAAAAGAACTAGTCTGGTTGCCCAATGCTTAGTTCCAGAAAACAGTATGAGGAAATGAAATGGTACGATGACAAATGTCTGGGCAGGCATCTCACTCTTCCTTTTCCTGAATAGATAAGGCATTTAATTTGGCTGGCAAACCTCCAAAGCAGAGGTGCAGCTGTCAGCCTCCAGGGCTCCTGGAAAGATACTGTAATTGATCTGCATATTGATCTCTTCCTTAAAAACACAGATAAATCCAGTCTGTACTGATCTGACAGCAGGTAGTTTCAGGGACAGCAGAGGCAGTTTGTCCTTCGGCGTGGGTATAAATTCTGTTATTTGGCCACTGTGGCCTCTTGCTGATTCTGTAGGTTGTGGATATGCTGATCTTTTAACACAGCCAAAATAAGTCGGTAATGTGAAGTCCATAACTTGAAGTAAGGCATTTAGAGGTTAAATTGTCTACATTTCTGTAGTGGTATGAGTTTCAACAACTTCTTGCCAGCTCCTACAGAGACACATTTATGTCTCCTACAGAGACACTTTGATTTAGTGTCGATTTCTTGTGCCAGCTTGCATGAGCTGAAATCCCATGATCCAGTTCACTGGGCACCATTTCAATGGAATGAGTACAGTCTGTCCCCCAAAGCATTTATGGTCATCGCAGTTATATTTATGTGACTAGGAAGGAGTGGAAGAAAAACCACGTACTTAATCAACAATGGATTTACTTTTAGCTAGAAATTCGATGGGATAGGAGAACTCTGCTGAAGCTTTTTTTGAAAGCCCAAGTTTTTTCTGAATCAGTCTCTGTAAGAGATAGAAGTGATAGGAGAGTGAGCTGTTTTGCATTTCAGCTCAGCTTGTTTTCTTCTCATTCCTTTGGTGCTTGAATGTAATTTTCAAATATACCTGGAATTTTGTTCCTTACATTGTCTTGGGTGGAGAGAGGACTCTAATAAGTTATTTTTACTCCTACAAGTTCTCCAGAAATCCTAAAGGGATGTATAGCCTTAGGAAATGCAGTTCTTGTCTGATGTTGCAGCTTGGAGAATTTTATTAATTTTTTTTTCTTGTGGTGTCATTTTTCTTAGAAAAGAAGGCGATGGCTGCGTATGTATTGTACTTTTTTGTCCTAAGCAGTGGTCTTCATCTCTGGATAGATCATCACTGCAGTCAGGTGAAGGTAGTGATGGTAGATGAATGCCATCCTATGTCCAGTCTAGGTGAGATGGTGCAGTATTTTAAGCTTGCATTTAGTAAACGAAGACCTGTAACTCAAAAGCCAATACCTTGATACAAGTAAGTTATATCTCTGCTATCTCATCATTACAGTGATGGTGAGTTAGCATTTAGGAAGACATCCAGTACTTCTGTAGATAACTAGTATTTTTCATGGAAATTACAATTAATCTTGAATATAATACAATTAATATTGGATATAATACAAGGTTGCACAGAAAACCCAAACAAACCACTATTTTTCAGTTATATCTGAGGTCCTGTGTACAGCTTAGTAAGAAGAAATACCTTGCAGTAGTGCTAAAGATTTGTCCAGAAACTTGATGACAATGCCTGCAAAGAGCAGACCAAACAGCATCAAAACTGAGTGACGGAATTACCAAAAACAGTCTTTCTGAACCTATTCCCATTAATTGTTACCAAAGGAGACGTTATTAGATCTAAAAGCCATCACTGTGAGACATGTCGGGTGCGTGTGAACGAGACGTTCGTGTTTCCAACGAGTGTCAGTTCTGTGTTGAGCTTGTGTTCAGAGGCTGTTCTTGCTTGGTAAAACACCAGGGTGGGTGAATGCTGGAGTAGTGACACATCTCAGAGCCTTGTGCCAGCAGGTTCCTTGCCTTTGCAGCAGCTGGCATTACTGAGCCAGCTTACAGGTCTGAATAGCCATCCTCGCCACAAATTGATGTACTCCATTTTTTCTCTGCTTTACTACAATGACTAAAGGCCACTGAGATGGTTGAATGTTGAAACAAAAATCCAGTTCTTCAATACTATGTGGAAGGGTTATTTAAATGTGCCTTTTTTCTTCAAAATTTTAAGTGAACTTACAGCAATCATTTTCAAATTCTGAATTTGCTATAAACTGAAGATCATTTACCAAAGAAAAAATAAAATGCCTTTACTAAATTATTTTCAAATTTTGAAGAGTTAAAAAAAATAAAAATCATCCTACTCTTTAACGTCGGCAGAAATAAGGAGGAATCACCTTTGTCTTTGGAGAACAAATCAAGTTGTATATATGTACCAGGCACAGCAAGTGTTATTGTTTTATAAGTGTACTATTATATGGGTTTCATGAAGGCCAGTGCATATTACCTTACAGCTTCCAGCAGTGTTAGAGGTGGTGCAAGTCTGATGAATATTGCAAAGGTAGTTATACTAAATACTTTCCTAAGATGAGATTTAAATTTCATCTTTTATTCTGCCGTGCAAACTGAAAATGTGTACACGAGTTGGGTCTGGCCTTCTTGCTTATACCAGCTGACTAAGAAGAACACTTTCTTAGGAAAATAACTAATTTATATGCTTGTTAAAAAAGGCTGAAGTAAATTATTAACAATCATGTAGCTGCTTATTTAGATCATGATTTAAGTAAATTACTTGAAACATCGTGAAAATTCTTAGAAACATCAGTTTTTAAGATTTTCGTTGCAGGATAGACATACACCTTGTCTTTAATGGTCTTTGGCATCCATAACAAAATAAGGAATTCCTGTAAAAGGTGGGGAACTTTTGGCCACGTTCTGTTTACATGTCATTGAGTAATGCCTGGACCTGCAAAAAATCCTGCAGAGTTTTATGGTCATAAACAGGTGTGCCAATTGTCCTTCTTACATCCACATAAGTAATGACACAGAAGCACTGGCTGTAGTGCTGAAAAGGAAGGAAATGGAAAATTATCAGGCCTTAGAAATGAGCTGAATGTGCTTTTAAGAAGAGCAGTTACAGGACTGGGTCAAGCATGTGCTGATCTTAGAGGTCTTTTCCAACTGAGGTGGTTCTGTGTGCCCTTTGGGAAGGAAAGCATCATTGCAAGGGCATAAGTCAGAGGAAGAGCTCTGACAAAGACAGAGTCAAGAACCCTCTGCTACCACTATTCTGTGACTTACAAAGGAGCTGCAAAGATAAATATGGGAAGGAAAAAAATCAGCCCTTGTAAAAGCAAGTGTTTATCCTAATTTAGGTAATGGATAGCCAACACCCGCATTGGATCTTACCAATGGAGGGAAGAAGGAAGGGTAGAGCTGGTGACATCAAAGAATAACTCGTCCTACTGTAACAGCAAGGCGTTAATCTATGCCAGGGAAATGGGGAGACTGTCGGATGTATAGGCAGAAGGTTACGTGAGCAGAGCCTTGCAAAAATCACAAATAAAAAACTTACTCACTTAATTCTCTAGTATGTGAATAATGTGTTTTAGAATTGGGAGCACTGAAAGTGCAATAAGCATGCACTTACCTCTGTGAATGTGAGAAGAAGTGTTTGTACCTCCTTCAGGTATGGAAAAAGTAGTAGTGCCTTGCGGGTAAAGGCCATAATAGTTTGTAAAAATTGATGTGACAGTTACAGTTAGATCAACTATATTTAACCTTTCCTTAGGGAACTTATGAATGTGTACAAATGTGAAACAAGATTAAGAATGGATATTAAGATCTTGTTTTTAAAATCATAATTTAAAATTGATTACTTGAAGCACTTTAAATTGATGTGTTCCATAGTGCATGGGGGCACACTACAGTCCATTTTAGTGCCAGTCTGTGAGATGCTAATTTAATTACAGGCTCAACTTTTGCCATCGCTGCCAAGTTCCTTAGTCTACTTGTCATACTAAAAGTCCCCTTGAAAAGCAGAGGATATTAACAAATGCTTGAGTAGGTAGCAACAAAAAAAACCCAAACAACAAATAAACCAAACCCCACATCAATTTGAGCTACTTCTGGCCTTCCAGCCATAATTTGACATGTCACTCCAAGGTATGCGGATGTATTTTATTGGTGTATGTGCAGGACACGAGGCTTGCTTAAACAAAAAGGAAGGGAATAGAAATCTGCAGCCATGAGGAGGGACAGGGAAGTAGTCTTAGACTATATGGGTTTCGAGAAGGCAGTTGATGAGTGCTGGCATGGCTACAGCAGGGTGAATATAGTGATGAATAGGCCAGGTAACAAGGGTGTGCTGCGAAACCGAAACAGGGCTGCTGCAGCAGCCGGGGAGGGTGTGGGGCTCCTGGCAACGGGTGGGACCACCTTGGGTTTGGTGGGGAGACTGGTGGGGGTAAGACAAACTCTTCCATCAGTGGGGAGCTCATTAGTAAGAGCTTGGTTCTTACAAGATTTCAAAAGTTCACTCGTTTCAACTTGGTGTATGCATCAGCAGGTTTCCAGCCACAATTACATGAGGTTATCCATAATGGACAATTTAGCACACGTGATGAGTGGGAAAAAAATTTATGCTTGAACTTTCTCTCCCATGAGGAATAAGAATAGAGTCTAAACATGTATATGATTTGAGACTAGTTAAAACAAACAAAACACAACAAAATAGCCCCCCAAAAATCCCAAACCCAACACTTAAGTTTTCATGGACTTGTATTTTATTGAGAAGTCAAAATATTTCTGTCAAAAAGCAGACTCGTGCCTTGGGAAAAAAAATAGCTTAAGTGGAAAAAGAAAAATCCGTTAATTTGTTGCAATAAAAAATATTTTTCACCTATTACCAGGTCATAATAAAGGAAAAAGAAGACTGGATGACAAAGAGAGAAAAAGGCATGGGAGTGGGAGAAAGGAAGAAAGCATTATGAAAAGAGAACAGATGCAAGGGCAGAAACTGGAGGTGACTACAAACACCAGGTGAGGAGATATTTAATGAGCTAACCTGAATGAGTGTAATTACTAGCACAGTCACGCTGAGTAGGAAACAATGGCAGCCAGCAAGGGTAAAGGTTATAGGCAGATTATGAGAAGTAATGATATAAGAATCAAAGAATGTAAGACTGAGGATAGTTTCTCCTATAGAATGTGATGTGTCTTTGGAATGGATGAGAGCATCCAGGCTGCAAGTGCTGTACACGTTGGAGAGGAGAAAATACAAAAACTGACTCTTTTGTCACGCTCTGGAGCAGCCATCACTGACCTCTGGTCTGAAACCCACAACCACTTTGAAGGTGGCATCTTCTTCCTGTTTGCTCAACCAAAGCAGTGGAGATGGCGGAGGCCTCCCACGGCAGCAAGCAGACTTAGCGATTTGTGGGTTATGCTTCAGACTCATCACGTTAAGTCAAGTCCTTTGTGCTCTTATTTTTGGAACGATAGCTTTTAAGCAAGTGGTTGGTTTGGCTTCTCCAAACTTGGAATAAGAAATGCAGAAGTGTAAAGCGTTTGGAACCATTCCCCTGGGCAGAGAGCAGAGTTTCCCACCACCTGCTCCATCTCCCCTCTGAGGGGTATTTGGGCATGTGGTGATAAGTACACAGGTTTGCCTCATTTCCCATTGCAGTAGCTGGAAGGCTTGGATTGCTGTAACAGAGGAAATCAAGTCGCAGCCTGCCTCTTCCAAGCAGAAAGTGAACGGGACATCCAAGTAGTACATGCAGCTTTCTTGCTTGGGGTGGATGCAAAAGTTACAGTGCAGTTATCTGTGTGTAGAAAAACAAGTCTTTGTAAACAATGCTGTTGCCAATATTCTCCTGTGGACATTTCAGAAGAAAAATGTTACATTTTTGAGGTAGGTGTTGGCAGCAGCTGTAGTGCATTTAACATTCCAACACTTCTCCAGTTTAATTAAATAAGCATAGTTGGAAATGACAGTTTCAATCATGTGATGAAGTTCTCTTATGCAACTCATTTCCCACCTTACCTGGTTACCTTCTGTGTTCTTATTTAGTTATTATTACGCACTCAGGATGAGAAAGCGATTATTCTGTGCAATGTTAGAGAGAGACACAAAAAAATTCTTTGGGCATAAAGTCTTAGCAAGTTTAAGTTAATATGTGCCTTTTATGAGAATTTTTTTCATTTCTATTTCACCCTCATGTTTAAGGAAGAAAGCCAGCTGGGTCAGGCAGCTGCCGTTTTAGGAGGCAGAGTTGAGATACACTCAATGATGGGATTTGCCTTTTTTATTTTTCTGTTATCAACAAAGACATCCTGATATCAATCGAGTAATTTGGGGGAGGGCGAAAAGTGTTCTGGAGATGGTAGGTTTTTGATGACAAAAAGTATGAGGACACCTTGAGTGCAAGTTTCAGAAATAACCATCCTAAAATCAGTGAAATTAAAATTGGTTTCGGGATTAAAAAGCTTTAAAATGGTCAGAATAAGTAACAAGATTTTTTGGCATGAGAGCTTTAACCATTTATTATTAGACTATGTCTTCTGATTGCAAGCCAGGTTGGGGTTTTTTTCTGGGTTACCATCAAAACAGTCTGTATATGGTTATGCTAAGTCACAAAATTGACTTGTTAGTAAAACGAGAGTTTTCCTTTTTTGTTTTTTTTTTTTCCCTCAGAAAAAACAAAGCAATACAGCTTTGGGAAAAAATTCTTTCAATCATGATCAGTGTACAATTTTTGTCTGTAAAAAAAGTGGAATTAATTCAACTAGAAGCATATGTAGTGATACATCTTAAAATACATTATGGGGAGAATAACATGTTCTTTCCTGTCTTGCTTTCAGACTCCGCACACACAACCCTTGTTGCCCCACTTTCTCAGGCATTTCAAAAACAACAAACACCAAACCTTAAAATGTAATGGACAATTTGGTTTGGAGTCAACTTGGTAAAAAAAAGCCTCACTGACTTTAGCAAAAAACATATTTAGGATTTTTAATTTCCTAGGTTTTCAAGTGCTTAAATACATAGAACAACTATAGACGTCAAGATTTAAGTGATATTTGGTTTAAGATTTAAAAGTGCAGCGGGTTGAGTTTTGTAGAATTAGGCACATGTATGTTGTGGGATTTTTTTTTCACTTTTTCAATTACCAGAGCTATACTGAAAATCTATTAGCTGCTTATATCTAGACTCCCTTTAAAATTATAATTGTCTTGTGTTTTGCAATGTCACCATGCATACATGAACTTGCCTAGGAATTTCTCAGAAAGTCTAATGGAGACAAAATACTCTAATCACTGAGATATGTACTTCAGTGCTACCCCTGTTCAGACAGGCTGATTGAATGAACTTGCCTAGGAATTTCTCAGAAAGTCTAATGGAGACAAAATACTCTAATCACTGAGATATGTACTTTCTTCAGTGCTACCCCTGTTCAGACAGCCTGATTGAATGTTGCAGAAAAATTACTCTTCTACCAATCCTTTCATATGCCTTGCTGACATTTCAGATCTTCTGCAAACCTTAGCAAGACTAGCCCATTAAATTTCCCAGTTCTGTTTTATGTGCTCAGTTTAGGATGGTTTTTTTTCCTTGAAAAAGATCATGTCTACTTGTTTTATGCTATCCATGTAGCTATTTGGTATATGCAGTGAGATTGCCACCTTCAGCACAACCTGCCTGCCTGTACCTTTCCTTCTCATGTTTTGGAGCAGCTTTGTTGACAGTTACCATCTAGTCTGCTTCTCTTTTATTTAATTAATAAAATTTCACTTAATGTGTGAAAGAATGAAAACAGTTTGTCAAGTCATATGTCCTAGGTCAAATCTTATTTTTCTTCCCATGCCTGCTCTCAACTACAGCTTTCCTGTCAAGAGTTAAGGGATAACTACCACATCTTTACAAGAGTCACTTTGCCTAAAAAAAAATGAGAATTTTCATCTTGAAATCTCGGTGCAGGTTAACATCCTATAAAGAAGTGTCACTTGCCCTGTTGTTAAAATCAAGTGAGAGCTTTCCTGAGCAAGACTGGATAAACATAGTGAAGATATTCCTGAACTGGAGTGGGATGGACTGTGCCATATAATTGACACAAATGCACGTTTGAAAATCAGGCTTGGTCTGCTAAAGTGGAAAATTGCTGATGGAATGGAAAAGATTAATTCAGGAAAGCCAGGCTGAAGAGATTCTGCCATTACCAGCTTAGGTTTAATTCTGCTCTCAAAGCTGTAGGAGCTGCACTTTCTTCTCCATTTAGAGTTCATCCAAGACAATGTAATGTTTTTGTTGGTACGCTGAAGCTGTAAAACTGATTCAGTTGATGAAATGGACCACAGAGATTGTTTCCATGTCAAGAACTCCTTCTTACAGTGCTTCTAGTTTACATAAGTCATTCTAGTTTATATAATTTAAGTTACAAGTTGTTTTCATAAGACACTTAACTGACAAAATCTACTTTGGTAATAGACTGTTCCCCTTTCAGAGGGGAATACAGAACTCCTCTACAAATTAGATCGATTTTGTGTTAACCATTGAAAATACTGATTTAAAAGTACTGGATGAAGGCTCACATCCGTGTTTCCAACTATTCAAAAGCCTGAGAGCTTAAAGATGACAGTGATGCTCTCTCATCCCGTTCATTTTTCTCCGCATCACTGACTGAGCTGTAAAAGTACTTTCTGAGAAGTTTAGAAGTGACATGAACAAAGAACCTTACTACAGTCTAAACAATGGAGGTGTGTCAATGGTGAGGCAGGGCTGCCCATAAAGCACTTAAAAGACAGTACTATCTGTACCAAGGGTTGTTAGTGATTTGATCCCAGAGCCTTGCTGATGTCAGGCTCAGCAGGA
>NW_009697316.1:59953-70571 GCF_000703405.1 Apaloderma vittatum | reverse complement strand
GGTATTAGCAATCTTCACAGTGGTTGGATGTCGCTAGGTAGGAACGTAGAAATAAGCTTTTGGAGATGGAGTTGGTAGATAAAGGGGCAACCTAACTTGGAAGGCTGCTAACTCAGTGCAAGAAACAAGCCAAATCCAAAACCTGAAATGTGACACCTTTGAAAACGGGCTGGGGGGAGAGAGGCAGTGTAATGTGCACTGGAGTGAAACCTTCTGTCCTGCTGTCAGTTCCACATCCGAGCATCTTCTAGGTACCACTCCCAGCTCTTAAGGCCACTTATCTCGCATCATATTTTGCTGTTTGGGACCCAAATCTTTCCAGAAAAAGCTGTGAGGGTTAGATGCTACCAAACCTAAATTTTTGCCTTATTTAAGAAACTCAGCTCTGCAGCTGAAGGGTAATTTATTTTTTTATCTTAATGCATGCTCCCTAAACCTTGATGCTGTGTTGAATTTGATGGACTTCTTTTTCTTGATATTTAACTGGGCTCGCTAACAGACTTAATTATCCAGACATAATAGATACCAAGAATTTAAATCTGTTGCTTAACCAGCTGCCTTTTTAATTATATTAAGAACACATTGGCAATTGCTTTGATTTAAACACTCTGGGTTTGATTTGCCTTTTCAGTTGCAGTTCACTGCTCATAGAGTTCCATTTCAGCTGTGGTATCTGCCTTTTCGGGACCCAAAGGAGCACCCAAGGTCACCTCAGGAGGCTACTGTGAACTGCAGAACAAACACTGCATCACAGCATCCCTGTACACTAATGCTCAAAGCCAGGCACTCTGTTTTTAGCTGGTAGGACAGTCTTTAGTGCAGCTACTGCTGCCTGGGTTTGAGTAAACTGCTTCTCGGAATAGGACGGGCTGTTTCTTTTCATCCCTTGAAGTGCAATACAAAGGCCAAATCTCCACCCATTCCGAACACAGCATTCCTTTCGATCTACCTTATAAAAAGGTACGGCTGTGCTGGAGGCAGAGCAGAACACTGCTTCAGCCTCCTCTAAGGCATCTGGTGACTGGTGGGAAGGATGAAGCTCCTGGCGCTCTGTGCCTTTTTGTTTGTCTGTCTTCTGTGTCTCAATGCCTTTACTGCAGAAGGTACAGTATATTCTAACACAATTGTCTCTTTTCCTATTCTTTGCTTATTCTGTGTTGGTTTTAATTAGAGAAAACAGAGCCTGACAGCTGGAAACGAGAGAATGAATTTAGGAAAAGACTTAGGGTGTAGAATGTGGTTGCATGTCAGTACTTTGGTTTACACAGTTGTGTTTCTTCTCTGTTACTGCCTGTTGCATGTACTACATCTTGATCAATTTTTATCTTGATCTGTGTTTTGAAACCCACTTCTCTGAAAAAAGATCCTGTTATATTTTTCCTGTAAATAAGAATCTGCCAATATACAAATGCTTTATTTTCTGAATAGTGAGAAACACATTAATTAAAAAAAAAAAAAATTCTACCCTTCTGCAACAAGGGAATATGAAACAGTCAGTTCACCAGAACTGGATTCTTTATATAATAGAAATACAGGTGAAAATAGTTCTTCTAACCTTCAATCAGCCTTGACTTTTTTTTCTTTTTCTACCACTGATATTCCAGAATTTAATTACTGTATTACCTTGTGGCACCAGTTACCATTTTGCAGTATTTCAAAGTGCACAAATTCATAGAACATTTTAAAAAAAAGATTTTTCTCTCCATTTACAGCCACACCTCTGGAGACATCATTCTGGCTTTGCAGGGAGAGAGTTTAGTAGCATTTTAAAATTGAAAAGTGAAACTTTTAGAGGTACCTGTTTGGATTTGGTACTTGAAATTGTAAATCTCAGAGACTTAGCATGATTGTTCTGTGTATTTGTTTTGCACAAGATGTAGAGAATGAATATGAGATAAGGAAATATAAATAAGCTTAACGGTCAAAGGTCAGGAGCAGCACATTTGCCATGCCTCATATTTTCTAGAAAACTCGTCAGAATCACTTTATGTGTAAATAAGAGTGTGGAGAAGTATGTGGATGCTGTCCTTCAAACAGCTGCCTGGTTTTCTCACTTGCCAGAGTCCATTCCAAGCGGCAGAGCTGTTTACCAGGCTGTGGTGGGAGGGAGCAAACACTGGAGAAATGTCAGGATGTGTGTCTCTGAAGTCCTTCTGCCGCCTTTGCCTTTTCTACTTCTATTTATTCAGGCTTCCCAGGTCCCTTCAGGGAAACTTAAGGAACAAGGCCAAGGGAGTTGGAGAATATCCAAATATGTCTTCAGGAGCACAACAGAAGCCTGTCCCAGAAGGGCGGGAGACAGAAACAACAAATGAATACACATGGGATCCCTTTTCTGCATCCTAGGGGTTTAGTGCTTTTCTGGGTCAGAAGGTGGGGAGAAAGTGTACAAATGATGCTGTCCCTTATCCATAAATACACTGATAGGGAAGTAGACGTGTTGGGTTGTGCAAGATGAACATACTTTTTACGTAAAACTTGCTATATCAGAATGAAATGATTTTGGCAAGAGACCTCAAATTGCTTGAACGTTGGGGCAGCCACCATTGCTAGCCTTGACTGCAGAACTGTGCCACAGGGATCCCTGTAAACATTGAGCTTATGTGAGATTTTGCTGGTGAGAAATCACCTACCTCTGTCCTTTCTGCTTCACATCTGCTCCCGAGTCAGCCTTTCTTCTTTCAATGTGTCAAGTGCAATCAACGCCTCACTCACTTAGGTCCAATAGAGAGGGAATAATTAAATGGTTTTTCCTGTCCAAACCAGCTTATTCTACCTTACTGTGCGCAGGGACGCAGAGGTACTCTTTCTTTTCCTCTTGGTAATCTTTTGTATTTTCATTAAGTGATGTAACTATGAAAAAAAGTAAAAACCAGTAAAAAAAAATGTAAAAAATCAGTTACAGTGATTCTTTGTTTCATAGATCTCTCTGTTCAAGGATTTCAATGGAAAATATGGTAATCAAAATGTCTGTGTACGTAAAGCTATTTGCATTACATCTCTCCACTGCTAACATATTATTTTTCACCCTTAGGTCGGAAGGTTAGAAAGCTGTGCTGCTCAAAACGAGCCAGACTCAACAAAAAAGCCCATAAAGGTAATAAGATTTACAGTTTCATTATATTAATTAGGTCAACATTATAGATAAATCACAGCACTCAGGAGCCTTTTTCATCTGCAAGCTTCACAGAATTTTCCATGCAGGTATTATCTTCATTGTACCACTGAGAAATTGTTTTCTTTCTCAGTCGCATTATTGTTTGGATTGGGAAGAAGTGTTATTAAGTGTTTTTAGAAGAGAATGTCTTTATTGCTCATAGTGTAAAACAATCAAGACAAATATGATCTAGTCTAATGAAAGCATAAAACGTTTGTATCTCTTCCTGATATGTAGGTCTTACTTTTAAAGGCAGAAAGACTACTATCACAGCCTAGTTCCCTGTCAATAAGAACAGAGACTGTAAAACTGGAGGTTTATGGTGGCTTTGCCCTGCTGTATTCTGTCACCATCTGTCTGTGGCTGCATCCATTTCCATGTTTTGAGAAGTTAACCAAACTGTGATTCTGTAAATTCCAAAAAATTCAAATTTTGAACCCACAGTGCTGCCAGGAAGAAGAATTACCCAGGATGGAAATTGTCCTCTGTATGGGGGTCTACAAACTGCACAAGTCTAAGTGTACTTGCATTGAAGTACTTGAAAGCCTTTTCTAGCCAAATGCTACCAGCCAGAGCCTACAGAGGCATCCTGTAGTCTTTTGAGACCATTTATTCTAAGGGATAATACAGGAAAGTCACAGCTTTCGAAATGAGGGCAAAGTATTTTGTTGCTTTTTAAGGCAGATGCATTCTGGATGGGATTTTCAAATAGTACAACCGTCCTTTCATAAAAACATTCTGCACTGGGTTTTTTTTGCCTTGTTTTTTGGTTGACTGGTACCTAACTGTGAATGGGTAGCCAGATGCAAACACTTTCAGCTACAGGCTCTGTATTTGCCGCCTGCCTGCCTTTCTGTTTACTGCAAACACCCCAGGTGGCTGCACAAGGCTGCAGCCAGCTCTGGGAAAAGATAACGTAAGGAGGGAGTAAGACAGCTAGAAGTTTCTTCTTCAGGTGCACAATGGAAGAATTAAATCTTAATTTTCCAGTTCTAGTTAGAGTTACTTTTGACAGCAAAACAAAGATTTCTTGTAGAAAGAAGCAGTGTTTTTTAAAGCAGTTATTGGGATTTCTACCATCATGTCAGGGCTTTCAGTGTACAAATATGATAGTTTTAGCAATCTTGTCACTTTGAGTTTAGTCTCCATGTGTTGCCTGATCTAATTGAGAGGCATCCCTGCCCATGACAGGGAGGTTGGATTAAATGATCTCTAAGGTCCCTTCCAGCCTAGGCCATTCTATGAGTCCATGATGAGCCTTATGATGGTAATTTGGCACCATCACTAGTGCAAAAACACTCAGTTTTCTTCTTTTCTGTACACACATAGTACCCCTGCTTTCAGTGAGAACCCAGTGAAAAAAGCTAAACCATGAACGAGTGTAAGATAAAAGGATTAGACACACTCTTTAGAACAATATTTTAAATCTTATGTTTTCTAAATTCATTAAAGTGACTAGCTGATAACTTTCATTAAACTGCAAAGTACAGAATTTGATCTAAAATAATCTATTTCCTGTTTACTTATTTACCGTCTTCTAATCTTTTCATCACAAAATTATTAATTTGAAGCTCCCAGCAAATACATTCCAGCTGATATAGCACCTTAAATGCTTCGTTCCTTTTTGTATTTAGGTGACGCAGGTAGAAATCCTGATGCCTTTTCTTCTTTTCCAGTTTCCCAGTGTTGAATCATGGGCTTTGATTTATGGGCAGGGTCCCACTGGTACCAGGGGCTGTGAAGACATTGCAGATTTATGCCTCTAGGTCAGGGGTTTATAGCTCTTTGGGGGGCTCCTTTCTAATTGAATTGGCAGGGGTAGTAGCAACTGAGGTCTTCAGCTACAAATGATCCACAGCAACAATGGTGCGTTCCCAGCTCATCTAGGAGGACAGGAGAAAGCAATCCTGAATGCATGGAGCTAGCTTTCTCTGAGACAAATCATGTGTCCTACCTGGCCAAACCCAGAACCTTTGCAAAGCACTGAGATTTTATGTGATGACCGTAGCTATTATTTTTCAGTCTGAGGTACCTTATGCTATCTGACAAAATAGTAGTTGTTTCAGGTTTTTTTCATGCAACAGGCAAGAAACCTCTCTGATAAAAAGAGCTTGCAAAGAGACTGTTCCTTTCAAAGCAGGCTGCTGTTTCCCAGGGGTAAAGTACAGTGATAGGTGCAGAGCAATGAAAAGCAGTATGCTGAGAGGGAGAAAGAAGTAGAGAGGGAGCACTCCATTAAAACCTCTAAGTTCATCACAAAAACCTACAAAGGGAATCTGAAATGCCTTCCTCTGCAATAGTTGATTTTTTCTTGTCCTGTTAGACTCTTCCCTGGTTCTCTGAGCACTCCAGACTGCTCTTACTGTAACCATCTCCTCTCTCCAGCTGCGGCCAAACCTTTTGCATTCCTGTTGGTTTGCTTTTGTACAAGGCACACCTGCCTGCTGCACATGACTGCTTGTCTCTGTTACAGACCTGCTCATGTGAAAATTCTTAATTCTAATCCGTTCCAAGTCTTACTGCAGGTGTAAAAGCCTCAGCCTAATGCAGCAACTGCCCAAAGTTAGGTACGGCGTTTTGTTTCAGATACAGTTCTGGACTGGAGTTGTACAAGGTTGGCTTGGTTTTGTATCGCTGTTACGAGATTGCTGCGTGATTTGTGCTTCTGCATTGCTTTTTTTTTTTTTCCTAGTGGGATGTTACTTGCTTTATAGAGCCTGCAGGCAAAGCACGCTGACCAACTGGTTTCCAGCATTGCTCCGTGCTGTTCTTGGTGGTCGCGTGTACCTGGGAGAAGCCACTCAGAGGCTAAGTCAATGTGGCTTAAGGAGAGGGATAACATAACCTTACTGGCTACTTCTTTTGAAGCAAAACGACCGATTTCCTAGAACCTTGTTCTTCCGTCAGAAACAATTGCTGCCGTAGAAAGCAAATGTTTCAAGCTGATGTCAGCCTGTGGCTTCTTTCCAGGAAAGACAGTGAATGCGATGATAATAAGGGGGTAGACACTGCATAATGTGTCAGTTGTGGGACGTGAGCTCTGGAGAGAGAAAGGACTGCCCCTGTGTCTGTGAAAATTTTCACCGGACCGTGAAAACTTCCTGCAGCAGCAGCAATCGTACTTTCAGTGATTGTAGCCTTGATACAGGAGAAAAAACTATCAGGAATGGATGATCTCCAACAATCTAATGAAGAGGCAAAAAAAGTGCCATCACATTCCCTTTTATTTTTAGATCACTGGTCGTCTAAGCCTGCCCATACAAACACAGCTCAGCTCCAGATACTAAAGTTTTGTGCCACGCTTTTCACACTCCCTACTAAGCATCTCTCCGTTTTCTCTCCTGTCCATCTTTGTTTTACAGGTACACATTTCAAAATGACTCCGACGGAAATAAGGAAATACTGCAAGCCTTGTCCTCAGCCAACTGTTCTGATCGTTCCTGGACCCCTTCCACAGTTAAAATGAGCAAACTGAGAGCAGGGTGAAAAGCATCTCTCTGCCTATGCCTTACTGGGTTGAGGGCTCTCCTTTCACAGATAGGATACGAGTGTATATTGCTTCATTTTTTCTTTGGGAAAGTCAGTACTGTTCATTCATCCACTCAGGCTCCTTCAGCCTGTTACCATTAGCTTGGCAGCTAAAGAGTCAGGCAAAGCTGTCTGGCTGCCACCGGACTTTGTCTCACTTACATATTCTTCTGCACCAAACAGGGATTTAGGTGCTCAGATAAGAGACACAGAAAAGCTGGCTGAAGATCTAGCTGAATCGCTTTGGTTTACATTTTTGGATTCCCTAAAAGGTGGAAGAGGGCTGATGTTATTGTTTCTGGTTATCAGTATGTATGCATATTTAACCTTTTCTTTGAATGATTTATTTTTATATTAACAAAAGGATTTTGTATGTTGCTAAGCACATGATGATTTTTCCTGCAGCCCTTGCTCTCAGTGTTTGAAATCCACTTGGAAGTGAATTTCCAGCAAGTGAGAAAGAGCTCATCATTTAGAAAGGGCTGAGAAACTAGACAGGCAGACTGTTAAAGTAAGGGTTCAAGATTTGAGAAGAGGGGTAATCTTTTCAGTATCTCCTCTAGCAGTTTAAATCTGGCTTTAAAAGTGAAGGGGCCTCTTCTTTAACTTCCTTAGAAGAATGTCATCAGCTGGTTATTAAACAGCATACTGAAAAGGTGTTAAGGCTAATCAGATTAAATCTCTTCCTCCTGAAGCCAGAAGGCAGGTGTTCTTTTAAGACACCCAAGTTATGTGAGCACCTTAATAAATAAAACTTACTGAAGCTTGAAATAAATGCTAAGAAAAATACCAAGGGGCTGAATAACCAAGAATCTGAAGGACCTTCTGCTGATATTATTAGCAGTGATTGGGGTCTTCGCTCATAAATCTTCTGTCCTTTCCCTAACTGTCCCCTGCATATGCTGCTATTTCTCTGCCTCAGGTGAGTCCTTAAACCAGAATTATTTTGATGTTCATAAATTTGGTTTTCATTTTAGTGAATATGAGGAGGAATAGAAAGATTTTTCTGCTGTTGGTCACATGACAAATAGTAATTTTCCCCTAAGTACTCACAGTACTGCTTTTTCTCTTAATATAATTTTCCATGCAATAGAAATAGTTTTAGTGCTCCTCAGAATCTGGTGTTGTTGAATGACAATGTTCTTGTAACCCGCACAGTCAAATGCAATTCCCAAGGGTCAAGTTTATGGGGAATTGCATGCGGCCATGCTTTTATTGGCAATGTTTCTGTTGTAATGAGCAACTGAACCTGTTTCTGGGTCTTCTGTGTGCTTGTTATTGTTGTATTTTCTTCTTGGTTTTGAGATTAGATAGTTCCAACTCTCAGCTTCCTATTTTTTAAGAGCTGAGCACGCACAGCATTTTTATATCAAGGATAAAGGAGTTGCCAGTCCTTCTTGCAAGATCTGAGTCAGTGGGTTGGTGAAGGAGCTGCGTTTTGATTGTTCTGCTGCTGATCGCTGGACAAACATATTTTATTTCTGTTTTGTCTTTTGTAGCTCACAGAAGGAATCTATTGAATACAAATGACAAGTAAATGTAAAAAGCATTTTTTGGTATGAAATGTGTTTGCAGCAGTGTTTTGTTCTGTAAAATATGACTGTGTGTTTACAGCTCTGTGTAAAGCATAGCTAACAGCTGTGAAGATTCTGTTCTCTACTCTGACATTAACCCATTTCTTTTATATCTGAAAAATGTTATATGGTTTTCCTTTTTGCCCCACACCCTTCAACCCGCGTGGTGGTCCACACTCCTTGGTCTTTCTTCAGGCAAAATGTTCTCTCTGATAGCAAAAACATAAGCCCCAACAAGCATTATAATTAGAGAAATACTCTGTGTCTCTGGAGGGATGCAGGGACATCATGCAATGCACTTGTGTATTTTTGCTCAGTTTCCCAGACTGGCCTCAACCAAAGGTTGTGGCTATTTGAGTTAACAAATGTTACTCATTTGAGGCCCTGGTCTTGACTGAACTAAAGCACAAATCCTCAAAATATTTCAGCATGAGCTGTGACTGCTGCTCAGATGTGCTTTATTGCCTCGTCTGCAGGTATCGGAGCATCACGTGTCAGTCTTTAAAGCTGATTCCTCAACAGAGTTTGACTCTTACGTACCAGGCCATTTTCCCCATGTGGCAGAACAGTGCTACCCTCTGATAACAGCTTCACTTACAGGTGTCTGTTCTTCCTTTTGTTTTTCTTTCATTTCTATGAAAATTTGTTTGGCATTACCTGAGGAGAAACATATTTGCTCAGTGGCTTCTCAAAGTACACAAGCTGTATGCTTACATAAAGTAGTAAATTTAGCTTGTCCAAGCTGACAAATGTGTTTGTTTGTATCTTGTGTTTTTGTGTGCATTCGGCTGTCAAGCATGAAAATTGCACAGCCTTCAAGTTCCGATAATGATGTTTCTGAGGTATCTCGGTGCCTGCTGGAACAGATGTTGGATCCCGGTCTGGCCTTGTCAACTAAGTAAGCCAGGTGGCCTCTCACTTTATGTAGAGCTTAATACCACCAGCTGACACCAAATCAGTCTGTCTTGTTTGGCATAGTCATAGGGCTGAGTTGTCAGGAGGACAGGAGAATTACACCAAAAAAGATGTAATGTGGGCTTTAGCTGTTGTTTTTTCAGCCCTCTAGGCTGTGCGCCCACAACCAAGACAAGTTGCTGACTAGACCCTCATTAATGGCTTTAGCAAAGCAATGTCAGATGGAGAACACAGATCAGGTTTACCTATGCTTTTTGCTAAAGTTTGTTCTGAGAAAAATTTGCCCAAAACTCAGCACTGACTTTCTCCTCTTGAGGCAAAAACCCCCTTAAATGTGGGTCTTTTTTTTTTTTTTCCTTGGATCAACCAGTTCTTGCTACATAGGAGCAGTTGTCTTCATCACACCTAATTCCTCTGCAAGATTATCAAGCATTTTTTTAATTACTAGCAGGGAACGAAGAGAGCTTCTAAGTCCTACATTAAATAACATGAGCAAGGATGTTGATTCCAACATACATATATATATATATGTCTGTGGTTCTCAGTAGCCCTTGAGTATTTTAAGACCTATGGCACCCACTGGATGACCTACGTTGTTTTTGAACACAACTGTCTCATCAAGCTTTGTCTTTCAATGTTAGAACAGGGCTATCAGCACATAAGGAATTCCCCAAAAATTATTTCTGGTTTTGATGTCTTAATGGTGGGAGTCTCTGCTAGAAAAGCTCAATGTCTGCATATGGATTTGTTCAAGTCATCATAAAACCTTCATGCCAATATTTGTTTGCGTGTTTCAGATGTGCTGACTGTGAGTGTCTTCAGGTGTAGGGGATTTAATTCCACATTTTCAGGCTGTTGCTCCACAAGGAAGTGTCTAAGGCCAGAGATTTTCTGTAGGATAAGCACCTTATGTTCACAAGGCCATCTGGTCAGCCTCTGAAAGCATTATCAAGAAATCAGGTCACTTTGTGCCTGTGAGAGATCCTAAATTGAACATGACTTGTCCATCTTCTGCAGCCTGACGCAATTGAAAAAGATCTCTGTAGTCACAAGAAGCTGTCACACCAAGTCCAGTTTCGGTGAGAGACTCAAACTGCATCCAGGATGTTTGTTCAAGAGCTGCCAGCTGGCAGTACAGCACGGTTACTCACAGGGGAGGATTTAAAGCTTATATAGGAGGTATTCAAGCCCAAACATTCAGAAGTTCAGCGCACATAAAAATGCTTGTTCAATGGATGCCTACAATTAACTGCCCACTAAGTGCTTGTACAATTTCTTAACTACATTAAAGTGCACATGCCTTTGTGCTAAGTTTAGCACAATCACAGCAACCAATGTGTCCCCGCTAATAGGATCTCCAAGCCCAAAAGCTAGACAGCAGCAGGGTTTCCCTCACCAGAAAAGCAAGATGGCACTTAGAACTTAGGTCAGTGAAGGAAGAGCG
>NW_009697316.1:47103-59922 GCF_000703405.1 Apaloderma vittatum | reverse complement strand
TGGGTTCTGGGATGTTTTTGTTCATTAGTGCTGATTCCAAAACTTAGAGGGAAAAAAAAAAAAGTGTTTCTGAGGCGCTCTTAGGTTACTCTGTACCATGGCAGCTTACCTAGTCTCTGAAAATCAGATCTCTGTAGCATCTCCTTAATATCGGCCTCCAAAGTGCACTGGAAAATGTTGTCTTTGCTAGGTGGATTCTCAAGCCAAAAGTTCTTGTTTGCATTGCTGCAGAGCCCTGTGTCACAGTCAGTGCCAGCTGTGTGGTGTGTTCACTCAGCAGTGCTAAAACATATTTGCATCTCAGAATTTTCCCCAAGAGATCAATATGCCTGGGAAGAAAAATGCTTTCGTAACAAAAAAAAGTGTGAAGAAGTCCATCTGTTTACAAATGCTGTCAGAGAAACAGCGAGATGGTTGAAAACAAGATTCTGAGTGAGATAAGATAATGCAGCAGGGTCTGAAAGTCTCTCTTTGAAGTGTTCTCTTTGAGTCACTGGCTTCTAGTTATCAACTTTTCATTACTTGGAAAACAATAAATGATGGCAATTGTCACTGGCTCTTATCTTGTTGTTTGAAGGCGCCAAGGTTAAACAATTCAGCATTTTCCTTTAAACTTAGTTAAATATAGACCAATGCTGCTGCTTGCATCTGTGAAAACACTCACTTCATGTGAGCGGTTTATGAAAAGAGAGATTTAACTTCAGCTCAGTTTATTATTTTTTTTTATGTCTAGCAAAGCACTATGTGTGTGGTTGACCTTAACCTCATAAGATCCACTTCTGTTAATCTTTAAAAGGAACTCCCCTTGATTTCCATCAATTTAAGTCAAGATTCAGCAGTTTTCCAAACAGGTCCTTAAGTCTGAGGGAGAAAAGTCAAACTGCTCTTTGTAATTTTTTTATAAAATGTTTTGCATCTTTTCCTGCCTATTGAAAAACTTTCTCTGTACTTCATTCCCCAACTTTCTTTCCATGCTTTCTTCTGTTACTAGACTTCATTTTACAGTTTTTGTTGCCAAGTCTTCTTTACTGGATGTTCTCCCTGACTGGAAATGTCATCTTTTGTCTCTTGATGTGATGGTCCCCCACCCATTCTTTCTCCACATGGGATCTTAGCTCAGAGAAACTCTTCTCCTCTCTGAATTTTCTCTTCTTCTCTTTCTATTGAACTACTTTAATTTGACTTGATGAATTTCTGTCCATGAGACCAAATGGAACGTGCGCTGACAAAAAGACGTGATCTAAAATGGGGCCGCATTACATTTGTTGTTTCCAGATATTATTTTTTCAGTTACAATTTCAGTTACAGGATTTGAGCATTTCTCTTTCAATAATTGTCTTAAAGTCACAGCATGAATAGAGATTTTTCTGTCATTTAATTTCAGACTTCACTGCAGTAATTTTGGATCATGTAAACTCAGTTACCAGATGTACAAGTCGGTTCCCAGATACTTTCTTCATTCCTCAAATTAACATCTGTTTTGAGATTCTTGCTATATAGTTTTAATGATTTATTTTATTGACAGATTGTAGTAAAAAAAAAATTCAGAATAACACAGCACTTTGAGATAAAGTACTTGAAAGGTGTGGGAGATGTTAAGAGCACAGTGCCCATAGGTGGAGCTAGTAGGCATGAAGGGCCAACCTCTGGACTCTAGCCAGGTTAAACTAGTTGTTTTGAGAACCAGCATACATACAGGACTGTTGATCGTAGAAATCGTTGCAGACAAAGACTGAGTAGTTGCTGGAAAATTTATGTGTGAGTAGAGTGATAGCCCCACACATTTTTGAGATGAGGTAAATTACTTCAAAGCTGAGTATTAGACCTCTTGTTACAGATAGAAAATTTGTTGAAATATAGCTTGCTTTCTAGGTTAAGAACAAGCACTGCTTTGGTGTAAGGTTGCCTCAATACTCAGATTTCTTCTTGTTACAGCAATCAAAGATAAAGGCTGAGGTATGCCCTGGCCAGTTAGATCTCCCAGATCAAACTCCCACGTCCTAATGAGGTAACTCAGCACTTGGTCCAGTTTGAAATTGCTGAGCTGTGGAATTCTCTTCTGAGAGTGGTTAAGACACATACCTGTGTTCCCAAGAGAGAACATAGGAAGACTCATGTGCAACCACAGTGTCACGTATTTACCCAAGAAAAATCCAGGGACTGCACCAGCCCCTGGGGCTGAAGTGCTGGTGTGATCTAGAGCTCATCTCTAGTGAGGGCTTCAGCTCACTCATAGTCTTTGTATTCATGCCGTTCCTGTAGTGAACAGCTGAGTTTGGTTATACACAGCAGTGAAAGGAGTATGTTTAATTTTCATTCATGCCCTGGTTCAAAAAGTCTTATTACTGCCTTGTAAGCAGGGCATTTGTACAGCAATGTCCATGGCACCCACAGCAGCCAGAGGATTTATGGGAAGAACACAAGCATTTCCTTGCTCTGCCTTGACAAATCTTGTTATTTTTCTCAGCCACACTGAGCCAACTATAAAATCTTGATTTGTTCATTCTTCACACCCCAACTCTGAGTTGTGTGTGCAATTTTTACATGCAAAACCATAAACAATACTTGTTCTTCCACAAATAACTTGGACCATCTGTCTGCTACTGAATGACATCCTTCACACAGATCTGTGTCATGATCCATGGCACCACATCCATCAGAGATCATGCTGAATGTAAGCCATCTAAGTATACCTGGATATTCTAGGAACAATTTGTTCTTTTTCTATCCATGTTGAAACAAAATGAGGAGAGGGATACGTAGCTTCCAAAGAAGCAAGGTTGCTGAATTATAAATGGATTTTGCAATGGTCTTTAAAAGCCTCTAAGCTAGTAAAATGGCTTAGCAGGAACTTTAATTACCCA
The DNA here is from genome assembly GCF_000703405.1 of Apaloderma vittatum. Classification (NCBI taxonomy): domain Eukaryota; kingdom Metazoa; phylum Chordata; class Aves; order Trogoniformes; family Trogonidae; genus Apaloderma; species Apaloderma vittatum. The sequence goes on along the minus strand of NW_009697316.1, from coordinate 57,058 downwards.
GCAGCTGTGGCAAGTGTTCTCCTTTCCCCACTTACCTGCAGTGCCTGTTTTGCAAACACTATAAAACCCTCCTTGGCAGCCTACAACCAGGAGGAGCTGTATCAGAGGTGAAGCACTCCTCTTCCTTGTCCCTGGAATTCTCCACTGCCACTCACAGTGAATGACAATAACTCATCATAAATCATGCAGGCAAGTGCTCTGAGATTTTTGTTTTGAAGACTAGCATTTTTTTTGAGGGGATGAAAGCATCTTCTCCTTGCCTATCTGGAAAAAAAAACAACACCAAAACCACAGTTCATTGGGAAGCACTTTGACATCTGTTTGAAAGTCACTGTGGAAATGCTAAAATTGGTAGATGGTTGGTGTCTGCTCTCCTGTTTTCCTCCCATGGCCTTTTCTTAATTCCTTTGGAGATAAGGACATCATGGCTGTGGTTCCCTTATGACAGCATTGTGTAAAACCATAGCACGGCATTAAATGTATCATGGCATGCAAAGTAACAGGGCTGCGTGACTGCGCAGAATGGTGTCATTCAGTTTTTAAGACCATTTTGTCCTAAGGAGCGCCGGTTACTTCGTGTTCCTAGACCATCACCTTGGCGTGCTTGCTCTGCTACCTGGGTAACATTTATAGATTCCTGATGCAGTACAGTGAGTCAGTTCTCACAGTTTGTGCTCAGCAGAAGTCCAGAAGGCTAGGGCCCACAGAGAGTGAAAAATCATTTTATTTAGAGATATGTGTAGAGTTTGGCATTTAAAACGCTCCCCCAGCAGGAGAAGGTTCAGTTTCGATGCAGCTCTGTTGGGCCATTTAAGAAAATCTGGCATTATTTTGTGCCACATGAAATATGGACCATTTACACCTCTACAATTTGGTCTCGGTCTGTGCACACTTAAACAACAAAGTGAGTATTTCCTCCTTCAAGGTGTGTCTTGCAACCTCACAACAACATTTTGGTAGCAGTTCCTGGAACAAAACTGACTTCTTTCTAGTTTTTCATGGCAGTGGGAATGAACACAGGTAAATGATTGTTACTGCAGGTAGACTTCCAGTTTGGGTTATCATCTTTTTAAGAAGCTCTCGCCCTCAGATTTGGACGCAATTGTGAAGTGCTTTTCCATAGATATGAGACTGTGTATGGATACGAGTATGTACCTGCTCAGTGGAGGTGCAATATAAAAGAGGGTGTGTAGACAGCTGAGTTACAGCTCACGTTATTCTTTAAACAGCTCAAACCAAAGAGTATGGTATCACTTTCACTTTTCTATGAGCTGAAGGAGGTTTATAAATTTGACCGAGACCATTAATAATCATATCACTATCTTTTGATGACTTTAATGTGAATTTAATGATCTCAGGCTGATTATTTATAGACTGTGGTAGAGATGAAAACTGAACTTAGATTCTTGTGAGTCAGAACTATAACAATGAGATCATTTCCCTTTCATGTGTAAACAGGTTAAACTCATTTAATTAATAACAAGAGAATAATACAGTGAGAGGCAGGAAGAGTTGTTTATTGGCTTGCATTTGAATCTTGCAGGACTATAAAAAATTCCAAGTATTATTAACAAACTTGCATATCCCAAGTGATAGAAGCGGGCTACAGAGAGATGCATAAACTCTTACAGAAGGGGTGGCATATTTGTTCTGGCAGCAGGGAGAACTGGAGTTTGGTGATCACGGACAAGTGCTCAGGCATGTGTCTCTTATTAAACCACCAAAAACACATGACTCGTTCTCTTTGGCTGTTTCTACTGTGCAATAGTATCGTGAGTCTGCTTCCCTCTTATAGTGGATAATTCAAAACTCGGAGATAGCAATGGACAGTGAAGATACCTAAAGCACTTCAGGTTCTTCTTTCCTGCCATCACACTGGCTCAGGTTCCTGTGGATCTCCCAGCACTTCCCACAGTTTCTCTCAGCAGCCAGACAGAAGGTATGGTGCTGTGCTAGAAAAATGCAAAGGGTACCTCATGTAAAATTCTTCGTCACAAACACAGTCAGCTGAACCGGTCATCAGTAGTTGTTCTGGGTTTTCACCATCGTTTGTACTCTGTAGTAATGGAAGTTGGTGGAGAGTGATGATGTGCCCTAGTATAAATCACCTCTCAGTGCTTTGGGTAGAGATTTTGTGGGGGAAGAGTGATGTCATTTGAATAGGCAAGTTTGGTTTGGTTTGGTTTGGTTTGTGTGTGGTGGGAACTGCACATTTAATGTTGTTTCAACCTGTGCTTATACTGACTTTGCTCTGCTGGAACAAGGAGCACTACAACCCCCTGGAGTTCCCACGCAGAGAGTGAACACCCAAGCAACAAGTGCATTTGTTACATTTACTTTAGCTTGGCACATGCTGCTGCTGTTACCGTGTTTGGAGAACAGCTTGGACAATTCTCGCTCACACATGCTGAGGGACTTGCTGGTGAACTGACCCTTTGGCGTGCAAGGAACAGCCCAGCTGTGCTTACAGCTGTGTCAAACTCGGGGTTGTTAGGGCATCTGCCTTACCTGTGTGTATGTCACAAGCCCATTCTGCTCCCCTTCCTTTGCTTTCAAAGCTAAATAAGAGCATCCCTCTCACAAAAATGTGAGAATATGGAGAGTTTTGAGAACGATCTTGAAAATGGCTGAGGCTCCCTTTCTTCATGGCTATTGCATCAAGCAATTCTGAGTAGATCACTCTGTGCAGAATGCCTCCAGGTATCGAGGGCAGTTCCCACATGCCCTTCTTAGCATGTGATTCAGAGAGGGCAAGCCAGTGTAATGTGGACTCTTTCTGCACATGCTGCGGTTTGTCTAAAGTCTGTAGTGCTTTTTATGTTGAATTTATTTACACACAGAAAATACACACAAAAAAAATGCCAACTATTTCTCTCTGAGGTAACGTTTAATGTCATATGCACCCAGAATTGGAGGAAGCATAGGAAAGAGTAGCTTCAGCTGTAGTTACATGAATATGAACTTCATTGCTCATCAGTACTGTCCAAAGTCTGGAACCGAGGGGGTTTAAACTCAAATGGAAGCAGGCATAAAATCTGAAGACTGTACATAGTTAATGTAAAGCAAAGTAGGACAGCAGAAGATAACTTAATCTCTGTTATTTCTTTGACTTTATTTTTCTCTCTATTTTTAAATTGCAAATGCACGTATGCATCCAAAAACTGATTGAAATGCAACTCGTGAAAGCCTCACATTTATATGCCAAGCAGGCATTCCCCAGGTAGGCAGCTCTAATGTGATTGCCCTGAGGTGGAAGGGCCACCCACGGCGCAGAAAGAGTAATTTATCTCTATGCCCGCTCAGTCTTTGCCCTCTCTGCTCACACTGCCAGCACGGCCGTGAGTGCCAGCTGGGATGCAAGTGACCAGATGGGGGCTATAAACAGGCTCCTCCACACCCCCAAATAGAGGAAACCCTGAGCTTGTAGTGGTAATGCCACACAGAGCAAGGGACTGTGGTCTTGTGGCATTTTATATGCCATTTTAGTGTTGGCATCCGTTGCTGGTTCTAGTCTGGCGTACATTTTAGGCTGGGCTTTGGCTTTGAGCTCAAAGCCACTGTCCTGGTGGGACCCACAATTCCCATATTCAGGGATATGGAAACAGAGAAAGGGCACCTCTCAGTACTGGTGGAAGCCCATTTCTCATCAGCCATGCTTGGTTAAAGAAGACTGCGCTAGTCCTAGGCTTGAAATGGAGTTAAGGTCTAAGAAAAGAAAAAAACATTGGGACCCAGGTTTTTCCAAAATTCTTGAAGGCTCAGAATGATAAGAGGGCAGGAGCTGGCAGGTTCTGATTTAGGTTTGGTGAATGGGTTTTTGCTGGGGGAAGACAAGCCTCCATGGCTCAGGGCAGCCCAGGGGCTTCACAACGCACAAACCATCAGTTACAACCGTGCTGCACCAGTACCAGTACACCCAAGCTGTGGTCAGAGGGGGTAAAGTCTGGAAAAAACATTCATTGCATTATTGTAGCATCCTTCAATATTTAAACTTTTATTTCATAAAAATTCACATTGTCTAACAACTCTAGTAGATATTGGTTTTCAGTGTCCCAAACCCAGAACTTCAGTTCTGAAAATTTTGGACCTTTCTAGATTTGTGTTCATACTAAATAGCAAGCAGACAGATCACTCTGGGAAACTAATAGGTTCAGATCACATGATTATTTTTCATTCTTGTTTTATAGTTCTTGCTAGAAATCTATGAAATGGAATGTTTCCTCTACATAGGGAGGGAGATGGTTCCACTATGACACTGTGATTCCTGAAATTCTTGGGACAGGATGTATTGCTCTCCTGAAACTCTATTCTGCCCCTTTTCCCATGGAAAATATTCATCAAAATCATCCTGGCTCCATGAGCTCTGTATTAGCCTTGATCAAAGCATATTTTCTGACAGAATAAAAAATACTGTCAGTGTTGCTGTGTTAGGTGTGTGTCTGGCTGTGCATAGATGCATATTAGCGAGGTTTTCAAACTCTAAGGGGATTAAGAGATCAGACTCATTGAAATTCAGGAGGAGTGAGACATTTTGCTTCCTTGGAGGTGCACGCCCCAGAAATTTGGATCCCCAGGGGATGCAACCAGGGGAGCAGACAGCTATTAACTCTGACAAGAGCTCTCTGTCACATTTTCTAGGAAAATACTCTGCAGAAAAAAGTGTGTTCTTAGTTCTGGATTAAGGAGGCAGGTGAGGACCTTTAGACACTATTTATGTTATGTTTTGGGCATCATGCATGTGCATTTCTGTGATTTTATCGGTGGTTTAATATTGCTGTTGACAGTGGTGGCATGGTTAAATCTGTAACAGGGATTACCTCTATCTGTCTTCCATAGATACATCCCCTCCTGCACAATTTGCAGCATCTTATCCCCATGTCACAAATTTAAATGCACTGAAAATACGTTTCTTTCTCTTAGTTGGCTGCTGCACGTTCCCCTGAGCTTCACAGGCCACTGCTGAAGTCACACATTGGTTTGACACTACTCTACTAGAATGGTCATGCAGACTCACACCAAACATCTGGTCTTGTAGGAGATGGTTAGAAAATGATCAAGATGACAAAAAGCATCCCCCTGGTTTAACTTTCAAACTTCTGGCAGGTGTTAATTCAGGGCCTTATTGAGCCACTTTGCATCTGTATCATCACATTTGCTGGTCACCAAAAAACCCCTTCATTAATTTGTCTAATCCATTTTGGAGCCTTTTTAGGCTTCCTACCATTCTCTGGCAAGGTCTATGACAGACGGCGAGTTTTGTTGATATTGTGCACAACAATTTTACTTCTACCCTTCTGGGAGCCTTAGAGCTGGTTTGTTCTTCAGACAGAGGTGTCCTCCCGGCAGCACCGAAGCTCCAGGGGAATCTGAAGGTACAGAAGTGTCCTGTCTGCAGCACAGGAACGTCACAGCACTGTGTCTGCCACAAAGACTTCTCTCCCAAGGTCTCCTCCTTCATTGCTAAATCCTGCAGTTTCAGCAATGGGTGGGTGAGGTATATGTCGTGTTAAAGGGTGTGTGGCTGAGGGAGGCTCTCCCACTGATTTATACAGCCTCTTACGAGAGCTAATGCTTGCCTGTTTCAGAACCCCTTTAAGGATTTACACAGAGACAATCTGCAAGGTAGTAAGGAGTAGTTAATTTATTAAAGTGACAGATATAACAGATTTGGGATTGCCAATAAATACACTCACTGCAATAGGGCTAATATATAATAAGGCTAGCAAAATACTGTCCTGGGTATTTCTCACTAAAACGTGAAAGCGTGATTCTTACCAAGAAGGCTTTGCTGTCATGGGTGAAGGAGAAGGAGCACAGCCTGCAGAATGCCTCTTCTGGGTCTTCTATCCCCTCAGAGATGTGTTCTCTCTTTCTGTTCTAACCTTATTTATCTCCCTGGGGTGACATTTAACATGATTCAGGTGGAGAGTCGAGTACTATAGTCATATATCTGTAGCACGTACTTTATTAAGCTCATTAACGTAGGCAGGAGTGTTAACTTTAATATACACATTAGCGATAATGAAGCAAAAGGTCTCATTCTGGTCACCGTGGCCATCACAATTCTGTTTTCAAGTAATTTATCTGCCTGTGCCCGCTGCCCATTGGGTAGCCCTGGAACCACAAGACTCCCTCCTTGCCTCGTCAGCACCAAGAGATAAGCAGACACCTGCATCCTTAACCCCTCGGGTTCAAACCTCACAGGTGTGCTATAAATACACAGCAGCATCTAACCACCAGCCCATTCTGCAGGAGGGACACGCGGAGGCAGGAGTAGCTCTGCGGTGGAGCCCTGCGTGCGGGGACGGCCACCAGCGCTGCACCCATCTCTCTGCACCCCATCAGCTCCCGTCAGACCCAGGGGTCTCTGCCAGGATAAAAGTGTGTCTTCCTTAAAGTGTCGTACAGGTGAATTCTTTGCATTGATTAATTTCTTAGACATTTATTTCACCCAGAGTGTTAATTAAAAAACAGGTTGAGTTTAACCAGCTAAGCCACTATGTAAACACCTCCTTTATTGGAAGATAAGTATTATTACTGATGAAGCTTCTTCTGAGCAGCCAAAAGCTTTATCTGTGAACAACTTCCCAGAGTGGCTGCGTGGTTTTTAGCCCTATAATTTATTGGAGGATATCTATACTTTAAACTCCTGCAAATACCTTATATGTGCAGAAAACCAAAACAAGCAATGAAAAAAAGCTACTTTGTTAACGATGTTCCTTGTGCTGATGGTTAAACAGACTTTTGGGTATATTGGTTAAAAACTACCTGCTGATTGTAAAGGATGCTTTCAGAAATTCATGAATTTAAGAATTAAGTGATCAAGCCAGCTCACAAAAAGAACATTTTAACTTCTGCGTTTTTAGTATGCAATTTTATGTATTTTTTGCTATCATAAACACAGTTGTTTTCTTTAAGACAGTAACAATCATGTTTACCGTTTGTTGCCAACAGATTTTCTTCCTGTGTAGTTTCCCAAGATTGCTAAAGCTAAAATAAAGAGCAACCTCTTTTAGCTCTCAAAAATGGACTGGCTTAGAGAATTAAAGGCAGAATTCAGAAAGAAGACAACTTTCTACTTTACCTTCCCTCTGACTTGGGTGTTTGGACAGCACAAATACGGTACTAGCAGCAGAACCAAAAAGAGTTACACTGATTCCTCCAGATCCTGTCTCAGAAATGAGTCCCACAGCTCCCTGCAAAGTAATTGGTCTAATTAGGTGGTAGGAAGGAGCTTCTTTAAATTCCTCAGAAATTAAGACGTGTCATCCGCTTAACATCTTAGCATCTGCTGCTGCCTCTTGCACATTTCTCCACTGCATCAGTCTAAAGGACACTTTCCTGGACCTTTCAAAGAGGAAAAACGAAATAAACCTACAAAAATACCCAAACCTCTGAAACGGAGCAGAAATTGGCCCTTTCTTCAGTGGGATGAAGCATGTAAGGCATTTCACCCCCTCCTTATTTCTCAGTTTGGTGCACATTTGCCTGGGTGAGTACAATAATCACTTTGTTAAGTAAAAATACAGGAGGATACAAGCATAATAGTAAATCTTTTAGTAGTCTTTACTGATGTGGTAATATTGTCCTGAATATTTTCCTTGGCAACTGATCCCTGTGCAAATGTTACCCTCTGTGTTTATATATTTGGAGTTTTGTTTCAAATGGGCTATTTTGAATCTCTAACAGTCAGTCAGTGGAATAACAACTAATTTGTTGTTTCTTGTTTTGTTTTGTTTTTTTTTTAACTTTGCTGTTGTCTGGCAGCAAGTAAGTAACGATTTAATTTTGGCTAATTGGTCATGCAGTAGACATAATTTTAGGACAGAATGTGCTTAGAATACTGGGTAACATACTGAAGCACTGGGAAAGTTTCAGACTTGCATGCATAGTGTAGGGGAGAGATGTACAGTCATTGCAAGCTGAGAAGGTTAATTTTGTGATGAAGCTGTTTGGAACTTAGTGAGGATATTTTCGGTGAGATCCTGCTACTTATTTTGTTTTTTTTTAATTTGGATTTTTTTCCATATACTCTCTTTCACTATTTTACTGCTGTGTGAAAACTGACACAGTGGCATGCAGAAGTAATTTTCTTAAAAATATCTGTACAGATATAGTTCTGAAAGTCTGTTGCAGCAACTGGGTACGTTATGCACTCAGTATTCCCAAAACAGCTCATGTTTACTGAGTCAGGTAACAAAGCCAAATAACTGCCAGCTACAAAATGCTTTTCTTTGGCTTCTGTTTTGTTTTAATTGCAGTTCAGGCAAATTATGCCCCCTATTTCTTTGACAATGGAGCCAGAAGCTCAAATGGGAACATGGCACTTCTCAGCCTTTCGGAGGACACACCTGTTGGTCAGTATTAAAACCAGTCTGTTTAAACTGTGAAACTGGAACTGCTTGCTCTTTTGTTTGGCAACACATATTTCATTCTAGGTTGTTGTTACACACTGCGGTCTTACATGTTTTTCTCTCAAGCTTTTAATTGGCCTTGGTTTAAAATGACATATTTGAATTATAGCTGCAATTTAAAATGTTAATTTTAGCTCCCCTTTTCTTGGTCCACCAATCTGTTCACAGCATCAGAGCACAGACCTTTGGGGTCAGAAATAAATTTATGTTGCTGAGGGGCTTCTTACCAATTCTGTAAATGCTTATGGGAGGAAAGCCAAGTTGCTAGTAATTTTATCAGCCTCGCTAAAAGCAAGTTGCACATTGAAAAGTAGCGGAGACATGATTTTCTTTAAACAGTTATCACATTTTTCATGTTTACAGTGCGAATTGCAGAAAAATGTTTCTACCTGGAGTGAAAGTTGCTTTGTATAAATAAATGATGGTTTTATAAAAAAGGTTTAGCTTTGTTTTCTTGAAAACTCAAAAATTCGTGTTTTTCAGCATTTAGAGGCAGGTGTATCTATGCTTCTTTTAACTGTAGTTGCATTAAGAAATGTTAAATATGAACAAAAAGTGTATTTAAAATCAATATTTTTCTGTGAGGTAAGCATAATCTCCTAACGTGTAAAATATATCACATTGATGAGCCTTTTCTTCAACCGTCGCCCTGAGGATTTCTGTAGGATTTGCTCCTGTTTGTCTGTTGCTTTTACGGGCTAAATCAGAATTCAATTATTGCAACTTGAGTACCAGAGTACCCATTTATTAGTTGCCTCACGCATAGTGGAGAGGCATGGCTGTGAAGAGGGGTGTGCGCCCAAAACCCTCCCTCCTCCCAGGGCTCCCTTTGCCTTCCTAAACACATCCAGGGCCACTCACAGCTTTGGGAAGGAGCTGCCTGGGGTTGGCCCCACACCAGGAATGCTGAGGGGTGGAGATGCAGTGGGTGCTTGGGTTGCAGTGACTTCTTTGCTTTCTCGACCAGGGAAAAGGAGGGGGAGAGGGCAGCATGTAGCGTAGAAGTGACGCTTCTAGATGATGAACTTAAAAAGAGCTTGCTTCGGATGCAGCAGGGATTTGCTGTAAGCTCAGTCAAGCTTAAGTGGAAGCGTCAGCTGAAGGCCCACACTAACGTAGTGGTGCTTGCAAAGTGCTCTACTTCTGCCCGGATTCACATTGAAACTAGATTTGCTCAGCCTCGGCGATCTGGACAGCTCTGTTGATCGTTGCAGTAAGCCAGTGGAATCATTTGTCTAATAGCGTAGGTAAAGGCTTGTACTGCCAGAGAGCCACAGAATGGGACTGCGACTCAGTTTGCCTGGGGTGGTGTTTGCCGACACAACTGCTCAAACCACACGCGGTGCTACTCACTTGCTGTCAGGCTCCCTTGCGCAGGTGTGGTGCCGGCTCACAGACCTTCGCAGAGCATCGGCCCCTCGCTGGGAACCTGCAGCCACCCGCGTGGGGATGGGAGCTAAGGATGGCACAGAGCGGTGGGGATGGGGAGCTAAGGATGGCACCGAGCTGTGGGGATGGAGAGCTAAGGATGGCACCGAGCT